>NW_027552372.1:0-118653 GCF_045843805.1 Urocitellus parryii
TTTGTTTGAAGAATGAACTATACCATTTTCGATGAGAGGAAGGAAGTGGAGAATCCATGCTCAATTCAATAAGTCATAGGAGAATATGGAGCATTGAAAAGATTCCAATCAAGGCTGAAGGTAAAGCAACCTACTAGGAACAAGGTAGGCATGGATATCCTGAAGTGAAAGCAAAGCCTGGTAGAGCAGAAAAAGATCTTTGGGGGGACACAAGAGTTAGGGTAGTGGAGGGAATGTTGATGACAATTCTCTACAAGCCTGAAATTATATCATGGTGAATTGCAATTCAATGTATATCTATCAAAAACCACTAAATAAATGAATGCATGGTAGGTAGACCAGTAGATTAGAGCCAGTTGAGGGTGCAGGGAAATAAGAGGCAGGAACCAGGGTCCGTATGGTGTAAAAAAAAACACGTTTATGAATATGTCCATAGGAACCCAACTATCATGTACATGTTTAATGCAATGCAAAAGCAAAACAAAGGATGGAATTTTGCAAACTGGATATCCATACCAAGAAGAGTGAAACTAGGTCTCTGTGTCTTCTTATGCACAAACACCACACAAGAGGGATAACAAACCTAGATATAACAAATGAGAAACATGGCAGCCATTGGAAGGAATACAGGGAAAACACCTCCGAATAGAGGCATCAGATAAGTCTTTAGGAAGAGGAATATTGCACGTGAGAACGTGCTCGCAAGAAGGGGTGAACATGAGTGCATCCAAATTCAATCTGCAGAACAGCAAAGAAAACCATTCACAGGGTGAGGAGAAGGCATATAGCCTAGGAGATGAGTTTTTGCCAGTTTCTCTTGGACCGTGGATTGCCATAATAATATGTACATAAACAGCTAAAGGTACTGAGCTGTGGGAAGACAAACAACCCATTTACCCAATGGCACATGATCACGAAGTACACAAAGGAACATGGATAATCGCTCAGCTCATCAAGGTCGTAACAATCCCAGTCTTCACACATGAGGGACATGCAAATCAAATTTCAACAGCGAGTCCATCTTACCCCATTCGGGAAGGTAATGTTGAGAACACAAATAACACACTCTGATGATCATGTGGAAATAGAAATGCTGCAACATTGTTGGTGAGGATGCTTATTACTACATCCACTATGGGAATCCGAATGGAGCTGACTCCTGAAACTCAAAAGGGCCCAGCTGTACCAATGCCCACTCTTGACTGAAAAACTCTAGTCAGCACTCAAACAATGGTTTATTTGGGCTCATGAAAATCTCTCTTCCAGCTTCCAGTAGCTATTTATTGGCTTTGCTTTCTAGTTCTTTATTCCCCATTCGCAGGCCTGACAGTTCTTGACTCCCACAAAGCACAGTCCTGTCCTTATGCCTCTCCTGGTGAGACACTTATTTTCTTTTGTGGCCCTGAGGTTAGGGGCCCTCTATGTAGGATCATTGTCAACATTATGAGGATATAACAGATGATATAATAGATGAAAACACCAACAAAAAACAGAAGAAGAAATCAAAGATGTGGCCAGGGGACGGGAAACAAGTATTAAAACATGCCTTACTTTGGGGTCAGGTGATGAAGGGGTAGCATCACGCAAGCCCTTCTTCATGGTAGGCACTAAACGGGGGTGGAAACCACATGTTCTCCTTCAGTCTCAGTAGGACTGTTGTCCAGCAAGGCTCGGTGTTGTCGTTTCCCGAGGTCGATTTTCCTGTTTTGGGAAGAAGTCAAAGTAAAACACACATGAAACTCTGTGTAACTGTAAGTCAATCAATAGCACATTTGGCACTCTTCAAAGACATTACCATGATTCGTGGATTGCCGGGGATTTTTCACACACTTCCTCTTTTTCCTCAGGGGCATTCTGGGAAGGAAAAACACAGGATGCCAGGAATTAGCAAGCACTATAAAGACACTTTCTTCTCGGAAGCACAGAGATAGTTTCCTGAAACACACCACATCTGATGCCACAAAGCAAGGATCAGTTCCTCGGAAACATTAGGGAGAATGCCTGGCGTTCCATCAGACTTTTATGCAATGAAATCAGAAATCAACAGTAGAAATAAAACACAGGAGCCCCTCACGCCCCCTCGACTGAGTGATCAACGACTGGAGAGCAGAAGACTCGAGAGATGAAATAAACACTACTTCAAGGTTACTGAGAAGAGCCACACAACCTACCCACAACCCAGGGATACTCGGAACGTGGTTCAGAGAAGAAGGTTCAGAGCCCGGATCTTATTCCTTAAGAGAACAGAAAACCTCCCATTACATTTCAAGGCCATGGAAAAAGAAGAAATCAACACTGAAAGCAGCCCTTGATGGCAAATAATTGAAATCAGAACCAAACTTTACGAAATGAAAACAAGGTTCCAACAAAAGCAACAATATACAAACTTGGTTCTTTGAAAGCAAACGTAAATTTGACCAAACTTATGCACACTATCCAAAGACAGGAGGACAAGACTCAATTTCCTGAAATTTGGAATGAAAAGGATCCATCACCGGGGAGCACAATGAAATACAGAGGATAATCAGAAACTCTTTGGGAAACTTATACCAGCATTGCAGACCCAAATGCACATCAGAAATTTAAACAGATCCAAATCAAGCAATGAAATTGAAGACACGCTGAACCCTACCAACAAAGGAAAGCCCAGGACCTGATGGAAGCTGAGCCCAGTTCAACCAGTCCTTTTATAAAGAGTTAATGGGAAACCCCCTGAAACCATTCCATGAAAAAGAAATGGAGGGAACCCGCCGGACAGACTCATTCTATGAAGGCCGCATCACCCCGATTCCAAAACCAGACAAAGACCCATCAGGAAACAAAACTTGAGGCCAATCATCCTCATGAAAATAAATGCAGAAGATCTTAGTAAAACATCGGTAATTCACTCACCAAAGCACAGGAAAAAGACAGGACACCACTAGGATCCCATGCGATTCATCTTGGGATGCAATTTGGGCTCCAGAGATGCAAAACAACAGACAATAGGGCAACCACACATTAGGGCAACCACCCATTAGAGCAACCACTGTGGGAAGCACTATGGAGATTCCTCCGAAAACAAGCAATGGAGCCACCCCAGGATCTGGCTGTCCACGCCTCTCTTGTGTTCAGCTGACCATCAGAGACACAAGTGTATCAATGTCTGCAGCCGCATAAACCTTACCAGCAGCGACATGTTGAATGGATGATACAATGAGGCGTATATACACGAACAAGTTTTAGCATTTGTTGAAGAATGAACTTATACCATTTTCGATGAGAGGAAGGAAGTGGAGAATCCCATGCTCAATTCAATAAGTCATAGGAGAATATGGAGCATTGAAAAGATTCCAATCAAGGCTGAAGGTAAAGCAACCTACTAGGAACAAGGTAGGCATGGATATCCTGAAGTGAAAGCAAAGCCTGGTAGAGCAGAAAAGATCTTTGGGGGGACACAAGAGTTAGGGTAGTGGAGGGAATGTTGATGACAATTCTCTACAAGCCTGAAATTATATCATGGTGAATTGCAATTCAATGTATATCTATCAAAAACCACTAAATAAATGAATGCATGGTAGGTAGACCAGTAGATTAGAGCCAGTTGAGGGTGCAGGGAAATAAGAGGCAGGAACCAGGGTCCGTATGGTGTAAAAAAAAACACGTTTATGAATATGTCCATAGGAACCCAACTATCATGTACATGTTTAATGCAATGCAAAAGCAAAACAAAGGATGGAATTTTGCAAACTGGATATCCATACCAAGAAGAGTGAAACTAGGTCTCTGTGTCTTCTTATGCACAACACCACACAAGAGGGATAACAAACCTAGATATAACAAATGAGAAACATGGCAGCCATTGGAAGGAATACAGGGAAAACACCTCCGAATAGAGGCATCAGATAAGTCTTTAGGAAGAGGAATATTGCACGTGAGAACGTGCTCGCAAGAAGGGGTGAACATGAGTGCATCCAAATTCAATCTGCAGAACAGCAAAGAAAACCACTCACAGGGTGAGGAGAAGGCATATAGCCTAGGAGATGAGTTTTTGCCAGTTTCTCTTGGACCGTGGATTGCCATAATAATATGTACATAAACAGCTAAAGGTACTGAGCTGTGGGAAGACAAACAACCCATTTACCCAATGGCACATGATCACGAAGTACACAAAGGAACTTGGATAATCGCTCAGCTCATCAAGGTCGTAACAATCCCAGTCTTCACACATGAGGGACATGCAAATCAAATTTCAACAGCGAGTCCATCTTACCCCCATTCGGGAAGGTAATGTTGAGAACACAAATAACACACTCTGATGATCATGTGGAAATAGAAATGCTGCAACATTGTTGGTGAGGATGCTTATTACTACATACACTATGGGAATCCGAATGGAGCTGACTCCTGAAACTCAAAAGGGCCCAGCTGTACCAATGCCCACTCTTGACTGAAAAACTCTAGTCAGCACTCAAACAATGGTTTATTTGGGCTCATGAAAATCTCTCTTCCAGCTTCCAGTAGCTATTTATTGGCTTTGCTTTCTAGTTCTTTATTCCCCATTCGCAGGCCTGACAGTTCTTGACTCCCACAAAGCACAGTCCTGTCCTTATGCCTCTCCTGGTGAGACACTTATTTTCTTTTGTGGCCCTGAGGTTAGGGGCCCTCTATGTAGGATCATTGTCAACATTATGAGGATATAACAGATGATATAATAGATGAAAACACCAACAAAAAACAGAAGAAGAAATCAAAGATGTGGCCAGGGGACGGGAAACAAGTATAAAACATGCCTTACTTTGGGGTCAGGTGATGAAGGGGTAGCATCACGCAAGCCCTTCTTCATGGTAGGCACTAAACGGGGGGTGGAAACCACATGTTCTCCTTCAGTCTCAGTAGGACTGTTGTCCAGCAAGGCTCGGTGTTGTCGTTTCCCGAGGTCGATTTTTCCTGTTTTGGGAAGAAGTCAAAGTAAAACACACATGAAACTCTGTGTAACTGTAAGTCAATCAATAGCACATTTGGCACTCTTCAAAGACATTACCATGATTCGTGGATTGCCGGGGATTTTCACACACTTCCTCTTTTTCCTCAGGGGCATTCTGGGAAGGAAAAACACAGGATGCCAGGAATTAGCAAGCACTATAAAGACACTTTCTTCTCGGAAGCACAGAGATAGTTTCCTGAAACACACCACATCTGATGCCACAAAGCAAGGATCAGTTCCTCGGAAACAATTAGGGAGAATGCCTGGCGTTCCATCAGACTTTTATGCAATGAAATCAGAAATCAACAGTAGAAATAAAACACAGGAGCCCCTCACGCCCCCTCGACTGAGTGATCAACGACTGGAGAGCAGAAGACTCGAGAGATGAAATAAACACTACTTCAAGGTTACTGAGAAGAGCCACACAACCTACCCACAACCCAGGGATACTCGGAACGTGGTTCAGAGAAGAAGGTTCAGAGCCCGGATCTTATTCCTTAAGAGAACAGAAAACCTCCCATTACATTTCAAGGCCATGGAAAAAGAAGAAATCAACACTGAAAGCAGCCCTTGATGGCAAATAATTGAAATCAGAACCAAACTTTACGAAATGAAAACAAGGTTCCAACAAAAGCAACAATATACAAACTTGGTTCTTTGAAAGCAAACGTAAATTTGACCAAACTTTATGCACACTATCCAAAGACAGGAGGACAAGACTCAATTTCCTGAAATTTGGAATGAAAAGGATCCATCACCGGGGAGCACAATGAAATACAGAGGATAATCAGAAACTCTTTGGGAAACTTATACCAGCATTGCAGACCCAAATGCACATCAGAAATTTAAACAGATCCAAATCAAGCAATGAAATTGAAGACACGCTGAACCCTACCAACAAAGGAAAGCCCAGGACCTGATGGAAGCTGAGCCCAGTTCAACAGTCCTTTTATAAAGAGTTAATGGGAAACCCCCTGAAACCATTCCATGAAAAAGAAATGGAGGGAACCCGCCGGACAGACTCATTCTATGAAGGCCGCATCACCCCGATTCCAAAACCAGACAAAGACCCATCAGGAAACAAAACTTGAGGCCAATCATCCTCATGAAAATAAATGCAGAAGATCTTAGTAAAACATCGGTAATTCACTCACCAAAGCACAGGAAAAAGACAGGACACCACTAGGATCCCATGCGATTCATCTTGGGATGCAATTTGGGCTCCAGAGATGCAAAACAACAGACAATAGGGCAACCACACATTAGGGCAACCACCCATTAGAGCAACCACTGTGGGAAGCACTATGGAGATTCCTCCGAAAACAAGCAATGGAGCCACCCCAGGATCTGGCTGTCCACGCCTCTCTTGTGTTCAGCTGACCATCAGAGACACAAGTGTATCAATGTCTGCAGCCGCATAAACCTTACCAGCAGCGACATGTTGAATGGATGATACAATGAGGCGTATATACACGAACAAGTTTTAGCATTTGTTGAAGAATGAACTTATACCATTTTCGATGAGAGGAAGGAAGTGGAGAATCCCATGCTCAATTCAATAAGTCATAGGAGAATATGGAGCATTGAAAAGATTCCAATCAAGGCTGAAGGTAAAGCAACCTACTAGGAACAAGGTAGGCATGGATATCCTGAAGTGAAAGCAAAGCCTGGTAGAGCAGAAAAAGATCTTTGGGGGGACACAAGAGTTAGGGTAGTGGAGGGAATGTTGATGACAATTCTCTACAAGCCTGAAATTATATCATGGTGAATTGCAATTCAATGTATATCTATCAAAAACCACTAAATAAATGAATGCATGGTAGGTAGACCAGTAGATTAGAGCCAGTTGAGGGTGCAGGGAAATAAGAGGCAGGAACCAGGGTCCGTATGGTGTAAAAAAAACACGTTTATGAATATGTCCATAGGAACCCAACTATCATGTACATGTTTAATGCAATGCAAAAGCAAAACAAAGGATGGAATTTTGCAAACTGGATATCCATACCAAGAAGAGTGAAACTAGGTCTCTGTGTCTTCTTATGCACAACACCACACAAGAGGGATAACAAACCTAGATATAACAAATGAGAAACATGGCAGCCATTGGAAGGAATACAGGGAAAACACCTCCGAATAGAGGCATCAGATAAGTCTTTAGGAAGAGGAATATTGCACGTGAGAACGTGCTCGCAAGAAGGGGTGAACATGAGTGCATCCAAATTCAATCTGCAGAACAGCAAAGAAAACCACTCACAGGGTGAGGAGAAGGCATATAGCCTAGGAGATGAGTTTTTGCCAGTTTCTCTTGGACCGTGGATTGCCATAATAATATGTACATAAACAGCTAAAGGTACTGAGCTGTGGGAAGACAAACAACCCATTTACCCAATGGCACATGATCACGAAGTACACAAAGGAACATGGATAATCGCTCAGCTCATCAAGGTCGTAACAATCCCAGTCTTCACACATGAGGGACATGCAAATCAAATTTCAACAGCGAGTCCATCTTACCCCATTCGGGAAGGTAATGTTGAGAACACAAATAACACACTCTGATGATCATGTGGAAATAGAAATGCTGCAACATTGTTGGTGAGGATGCTTATTACTACATCCACTATGGGAATCCGAATGGAGCTGACTCCTGAAACTCAAAAGGGCCCAGCTGTACCAATGCCCACTCTTGACTGAAAAACTCTAGTCAGCACTCAAACAATGGTTTATTTGGGCTCATGAAAATCTCTCTTCCAGCTTCCAGTAGCTATTTATTGGCTTTGCTTTCTAGTTCTTTATTCCCCATTCGCAGGCCTGACAGTTCTTGACTCCCACAAAGCACAGTCCTGTCCTTATGCCTCTCCTGGTGAGACACTTATTTTCTTTTGTGGCCCTGAGGTTAGGGGCCCTCTATGTAGGATCATTGTCAACATTATGAGGATATAACAGATGATATAATAGATGAAAACACCAACAAAAAACAGAAGAAGAAATCAAAGATGTGGCCAGGGGACGGGAAACAAGTATTAAAACATGCCTTACTTTGGGGTCAGGTGATGAAGGGGTAGCATCACGCAAGCCCTTCTTCATGGTAGGCACTAAACGGGGGGTGGAAACCACATGTTCTCCTTCAGTCTCAGTAGGACTGTTGTCCAGCAAGGCTCGGTGTTGTCGTTTCCCGAGGTTGATTTTTCCTGTTTTGGGAAGAAGTCAAAGTAAAACACACATGAAACTCTGTGTAACTGTAAGTCAATCAATAGCACATTTGGCACTCTTCAAAGACATTACCATGATTCGTGGATTGCCGGGGATTTTCACACACTTCCTCTTTTTCCTCAGGGGCATTCTGGGAAGGAAAAACACAGGATGCCAGGAATTAGCAAGCACTATAAAGACACTTTCTTCTCGGAAGCACAGAGATAGTTTCCTGAAACACACCACATCTGATGCCACAAAGCAAGGATCAGTTCCTCGGAAACAATTAGGGAGAATGCCTGGCGTTCCATCAGACTTTTATGCAATGAAATCAGAAATCAACAGTAGAAATAAAACACAGGAGCCCCTCACGCCCCCTCGACTGAGTGATCAACGACTGGAGAGCAGAAGACTCGAGAGATGAAATAAACACTACTTCAAGGTTACTGAGAAGAGCCACACAACCTACCCACAACCCAGGGATACTCGGAACGTGGTTCAGAGAAGAAGGTTCAGAGCCCGGATCTTATTCCTTAAGAGAACAGAAAACCTCCCATTACATTTCAAGGCCATGGAAAAAGAAGAAATCAACACTGAAAGCAGCCCTTGATGGCAAATAATTGAAATCAGAACCAAACTTTACGAAATGAAAACAAGGTTCCAACAAAAGCAACAATATACAAACTTGGTTCTTTGAAAGCAAACGTAAATTTGACCAAACTTTATGCACACTATCCAAAGACAGGAGGACAAGACTCAATTTCCTGAAATTTGGAATGAAAAGGATCCATCACCGGGGAGCACAATGAAATACAGAGGATAATCAGAAACTCTTTGGGAAACTTATACCAGCATTGCAGACCCAAATGCACATCAGAAATTTAAACAGATCCAAATCAAGCAATGAAATTGAAGACACGCTGAACCCTACCAACAAAGGAAAGCCCAGGACCTGATGGAAGCTGAGCCCAGTTCAACCAGTCCTTTTATAAAGAGTTAATGGGAAACCCCCTGAAACCATTCCATGAAAAAGAAATGGAGGGAACCCGCCGGACAGACTCATTCTATGAAGGCCGCATCACCCCGATTCCAAAACCAGACAAAGACCCATCAGGAAACAAAACTTGAGGCCAATCATCCTCATGAAAATAAATGCAGAAGATCTTAGTAAAACATCGGTAATTCACTCACCAAAGCACAGGAAAAAGACAGGACACCACTAGGATCCCATGCGATTCATCTTGGGATGCAATTTGGGCTCCAGAGATGCAAAACAACAGACAATAGGGCAACCACACATTAGGGCAACCACCCATTAGAGCAACCACTGTGGGAAGCACTATGGAGATTCCTCCGAAAACAAGCAATGGAGCCACCCCAGGATCTGGCTGTCCACGCCTCTCTTGTGTTCAGCTGACCATCAGAGACACAAGTGTATCAATGTCTGCAGCCGCATAAACCTTACCAGCAGCGACACGTTGAATGGATGATACAATGAGGCGTATATACACGAACAAGTTTTAGCATTTGTTGAAGAATGAACTTATACCATTTTCGATGAGAGGAAGGAAGTGGAGAATCCCATGCTCAATTCAATAAGTCATAGGAGAATATGGAGCATTGAAAAGATTCCAATCAAGGCTGAAGGTAAAGCAACCTACTAGGAACAAGGTAGGCATGGATATCCTGAAGTGAAAGCAAAGCCTGGTAGAGCAGAAAAAGATCTTTGGGGGGACACAAGAGTTAGGGTAGTGGAGGGAATGTTGATGACAATTCTCTACAAGCCTGAAATTATATCATGGTGAATTGCAATTCAATGTATATCTATCAAAAACCACTAAATAAATGAATGCATGGTAGGTAGACCAGTAGATTAGAGCCAGTTGAGGGTGCAGGGAAATAAGAGGCAGGAACCAGGGTCCGTATGGTGTAAAAAAAAACACGTTTATGAATATGTCCATAGGAACCCAACTATCATGTACATGTTTAATGCAATGCAAAAGCAAAACAAAGGATGGAATTTTGCAAACTGGATATCCATACCAAGAAGAGTGAAACTAGGTCTCTGTGTCTTCTTATGCACAACACCACACAAGAGGGATAACAAACCTAGATATAACAAATGAGAAACATGGCAGCCATTGGAAGGAATACAGGGAAAACACCTCCGAATAGAGGCATCAGATAAGTCTTTAGGAAGAGGAATATTGCACGTGAGAACGTGCTCGCAAGAAGGGGTGAACATGAGTGCATCCAAATTCAATCTGCAGAACAGCAAAGAAAACCATTCACAGGGTGAGGAGAAGGCATATAGCCTAGGAGATGAGTTTTTGCCAGTTTCTCTTGGACCGTGGATTGCCATAATAATATGTACATAAACAGCTAAAGGTACTGAGCTGTGGGAAGACAAACAACCCATTTACCCAATGGCACATGATCACGAAGTACACAAAGGAACATGGATAATCGCTCAGCTCATCAAGGTCGTAACAATCCCAGTCTTCACACATGAGGGACATGCAAATCAAATTTCAACAGCGAGTCCATCTTACCCCATTCGGGAAGGTAATGTTGAGAACACAAATAACACACTCTGATGATCATGTGGAAATAGAAATGCTGCAACATTGTTGGTGAGGATGCTTATTACTACATCCACTATGGGAATCCGAATGGAGCTGACTCCTGAAACTCAAAAGGGCCCAGCTGTACCAATGCCCACTCTTGACTGAAAAACTCTAGTCAGCACTCAAACAATGGTTTATTTGGGCTCATGAAAATCTCTCTTCCAGCTTCCAGTAGCTATTTATTGGCTTTGCTTTCTAGTTCTTTATTCCCCATTCGCAGGCCTGACAGTTCTTGACTCCCACAAAGCACAGTCCTGTCCTTATGCCTCTCCTGGTGAGACACTTATTTTCTTTTGTGGCCCTGAGGTTAGGGGCCCTCTATGTAGGATCATTGTCAACATTATGAGGATATAACAGATGATATAATAGATGAAAACACCAACAAAAAACAGAAGAAGAAATCAAAGATGTGGCCAGGGGACGGGAAACAAGTATTAAAACATGCCTTACTTTGGGGTCAGGTGATGAAGGGGTAGCATCACGCAAGCCCTTCTTCATGGTAGGCACTAAACGGGGGGTGGAAACCACATGTTCTCCTTCAGTCTCAGTAGGACTGTTGTCCAGCAAGGCTCGGTGTTGTCGTTTCCCGAGGTCGATTTTTCCTGTTTTGGGAAGAAGTCAAAGTAAAACACACATGAAACTCTGTGTAACTGTAAGTCAATCAATAGCACATTTGGCACTCTTCAAAGACATTACCATGATTCGTGGATTGCCGGGGATTTTCACACACTTCCTCTTTTTCCTCAGGGGCATTCTGGGAAGGAAAAACACAGGATGCCAGGAATTAGCAAGCACTATAAAGACACTTTCTTCTCGGAAGCACAGAGATAGTTTCCTGAAACACACCACATCTGATGCCACAAAGCAAGGATCAGTTCCTCGGAAACAATTAGGGAGAATGCCTGGCGTTCCATCAGACTTTTATGCAATGAAATCAGAAATCAACAGTAGAAATAAAACACAGGAGCCCCTCACGCCCCCTCGACTGAGTGATCAACGACTGGAGAGCAGAAGACTCGAGAGATGAAATAAACACTACTTCAAGGTTACTGAGAAGAGCCACACAACCTACCCACAACCCAGGGATACTCGGAACGTGGTTCAGAGAAGAAGGTTCAGAGCCCGGATCTTATTCCTTAAGAGAACAGAAAACCTCCCATTACATTTCAAGGCCATGGAAAAAGAAGAAATCAACACTGAAAGCAGCCCTTGATGGCAAATAATTGAAATCAGAACCAAACTTTACGAAATGAAAACAAGGTTCCAACAAAAGCAACAATATACAAACTTGGTTCTTTGAAAGCAAACGTAAATTTGACCAAACTTTATGCACACTATCCAAAGACAGGAGGACAAGACTCAATTTCCTGAAATTTGGAATGAAAAGGATCCATCACCGGGGAGCACAATGAAATACAGAGGATAATCAGAAACTCTTTGGGAAACTTATACCAGCATTGCAGACCCAAATGCACATCAGAAATTTAAACAGATCCAAATCAAGCAATGAAATTGAAGACACGCTGAACCCTACCAACAAAGGAAAGCCCAGGACCTGATGGAAGCTGAGCCCAGTTCAACCAGTCCTTTTATAAAGAGTTAATGGGAAACCCCCTGAAACCATTCCATGAAAAAGAAATGGAGGGAACCGCCGGACAGACTCATTCTATGAAGGCCGCATCACCCCGATTCCAAAACCAGACAAAGACCCATCCGGAAACAAAACTTGAGGCCAATCATCCTCATGAAAATAAATGCAGAAGATCTTAGTAAACATCGGTAATTCACTCACCAAAGCACAGGAAAAAGACAGGACACCACTAGGATCCCATGCGATTCATCTTGGGATGCAATTTGGGCTCCAGAGATGCAAAACAACAGACAATAGGGCAACCACACATTAGGGCAACCACCCATTAGAGCAACCACTGTGGGAAGCACTATGGAGATTCCTCCGAAAACAAGCAATGGAGCCACCCCAGGATCTGGCTGTCCACGCCTCTCTTGTGTTCAGCTGACCATCAGAGACACAAGTGTATCAATGTCTGCAGCCGCATAAACCTTACCAGCAGCGACATGTTGAATGGATGATACAATGAGGCGTATATACACGAACAAGTTTTAGCATTTGTTGAAGAATGAACTTATACCATTTTCGATGAGAGGAAGGAAGTGGAGAATCCCATGCTCAATTCAATAAGTCATAGGAGAATATGGAGCATTTGAAAAGATTCCAATCAAGGCTGAAGGTAAAGCACCTACTAGGAACAAGGTAGGCATGGATATCCTGAAGTGAAAGCAAAGCCTGGTAGAGCAGAAAAAGATCTTTGGGGGGACACAAGAGTTAGGGTAGTGGAGGGAATGTTGATGACAATTCTCTACAAGCCTGAAATTATATCATGGTGAATTGCAATTCAATGTATATCTATCAAAAACCACTAAATAAATGAATGCATGGTAGGTAGACCAGTAGATTAGAGCCAGTTGAGGGTGCAGGGAAATAAGAGGCAGGAACCAGGGTCCGTATGGTGTAAAAAAAAACACGTTTATGAATATGTCCATAGGAACCCAACTATCATGTACATGTTTAATGCAATGCAAAAGCAAAACAAAGGATGGAATTTTGCAAACTGGATATCCATACCAAGAAGAGTGAAACTAGGTCTCTGTGTCTTCTTATGCACAACACCACACAAGAGGGATAACAAACCTAGATATAACAAATGAGAAACATGGCAGCCATTGGAAGGAATACAGGGAAAACACCTCCGAATAGAGGCATCAGATAAGTCTTTAGGAAGAGGAATACTGCACGTGAGAACGTGCTCGCAAGAAGGGGTGAACATGAGTGCATCCAAATTCAATCTGCAGAACAGCAAAGAAAACCACTCACAGGGTGAGGAGAAGGCATATAGCCTAGGAGATGAGTTTTTGCCAGTTTCTCTTGGACCGTGGATTGCCATAATAATATGTACATAAACAGCTAAAGGTACTGAGCTGTGGGAAGACAAACAACCCATTTACCCAATGGCACATGATCACGAAGTACACAAAGGAACATGGATAATCGCTCAGCTCATCAAGGTCGTAACAATCCCAGTCTTCACACATGAGGGACATGCAAATCAAATTTCAACAGCGAGTCCATCTTACCCCATTCGGGAAGGTAATGTTGAGAACACAAATAACACACTCTGATGATCATGTGGAAATAGAAATGCTGCAACATTGTTGGTGAGGATGCTTATTACTACATCCACTATGGGAATCCGAATGGAGCTGACTCCTGAAACTCAAAAGGGCCCAGCTGTACCAATGCCCACTCTTGACTGAAAAACTCTAGTCAGCACTCAAACAATGGTTTATTTGGGCTCATGAAAATCTCTCTTCCAGCTTCCAGTAGCTATTTATTGGCTTTGCTTTCTAGTTCTTTATTCCCCATTCGCAGGCCTGACAGTTCTTGACTCCCACAAAGCACAGTCCTGTCCTTATGCCTCTCCTGGTGAGACACTTATTTTCTTTTGTGGCCCTGAGGTTAGGGGCCCTCTATGTAGGATCATTGTCAACATTATGAGGATATAACAGATGATATAATAGATGAAAACACCAACAAAAAACAGAAGAAGAAATCAAAGATGTGGCCAGGGGACGGGAAACAAGTATTAAAACATGCCTTACTTTGGGGTCAGGTGATGAAGGGGTAGCATCACGCAAGCCCTTCTTCATGGTAGGCACTAAACGGGGGGTGGAAACCACATGTTCTCCTTCAGTCTCAGTAGGACTGTTGTCCAGCAAGGCTCGGTGTTGTCGTTTCCCGAGGTCGATTTTTCCTGTTTTGGGAAGAAGTCAAAGTAAAACACACATGAAACTCTGTGTAACTGTAAGTCAATCAATAGCACATTTGGCACTCTTCAAAGACATTACCATGATTCGTGGATTGCCGGGGATTTTCACACACTTCCTCTTTTTCCTCAGGGGCATTCTGGGAAGGAAAAACACAGGATGCCAGGAATTAGCAAGCACTATAAAGACACTTTCTTCTCGGAAGCACAGAGATAGTTTCCTGAAACACACCACATCTGATGCCACAAAGCAAGGATCAGTTCCTCGGAAACAATTAGGGAGAATGCCTGGCGTTCCATCAGACTTTTATGCAATGAAATCAGAAATCAACAGTAGAAATAAAACACAGGAGCCCCTCACGCCCCCTCGACTGAGTGATCAACGACTGGAGAGCAGAAGACTCGAGAGATGAAATAAACACTACTTCAAGGTTACTGAGAAGAGCCACACAACCTACCCACAACCCAGGGATACTCGGAACGTGGTTCAGAGAAGAAGGTTCAGAGCCCGGATCTTATTCCTTAAGAGAACAGAAAACCTCCCATTACATTTCAAGGCCATGGAAAAAGAAGAAATCAACACTGAAAGCAGCCCTTGATGGCAAATAATTGAAATCAGAACCAAACTTTACGAAATGAAAACAAGGTTCCAACAAAAGCAACAATATACAAACTTGGTTCTTTGAAAGCAAACGTAAATTTGACCAAACTTTATGCACACTATCCAAAGACAGGAGGACAAGACTCAATTTCCTGAAATTTGGAATGAAAAGGATCCATCACCGGGAAGCACAATGAAATACAGAGGATAATCAGAAACTCTTTGGGAAACTTATACCAGCATTGCAGACCCAAATGCACATCAGAAATTTAAACAGATCCAAATCAAGCAATGAAATTGAAGACACGCTGAACCCTACCAACAAAGGAAAGCCCAGGACCTGATGGAAGCTGAGCCCGGTTCAACCAGTCCTTTTATAAAGAGTTAATGGGAAACCCCCTGAAACCATTCCATGAAAAAGAAATGGAGGGAACCCGCCGGACAGACTCATTCTATGAAGGCCGCATCACCCCGATTCCAAAACCAGACAAAGACCCATCAGGAAACAAAACTTGAGGCCAATCATCCTCATGAAAATAAATGCAGAAGATCTTAGTAAAACATCGGTAATTCACTCACCAAAGCACAGGAAAAAGACAGGACACCACTAGGATCCCATGCGATTCATCTTGGGATGCAATTTGGGCTCCAGAGATGCAAAACAACAGACAATAGGGCAACCACACATTAGGGCAACCACCCATTAGAGCAACCACTGTGGGAAGCACTATGGAGATTCCTCCGAAAACAAGCAATGGAGCCACCCCAGGATCTGGCTGTCCACGCCTCTCTTGTGTTCAGCTGACCATCAGAGACACAAGGTATCAAGTCTGCAGCCGCATAAACCTTACCAGCAGCGACATGTTGAATGGATGATACAATGAGGCGTATATACACGAACAAGTTTTAGCATTTGTTGAAGAATGAACTTATACCATTTTCGATGAGAGGGAAGGAAGTGGAGAATCCCATGCTCAATTCAATAAGTCATAAGGAGAATATGGAGCATTGAAAAGATTCCAATCAAGGCTGAAGGTAAAGCAACCTACTAGGAACAAGGTAGGCATGGATATCCTGAAGTGAAAGCAAAGCCTGGTAGAGCAGAAAAAGATCTTTGGGGGGACACAAGAGTTAGGGTAGTGGAGGGAATGTTGATGACAATTCTCTACAAGCCTGAAATTATATCATGGTGAATTGCAATTCAATGTATATCTATCAAAAACCACTAAATAAATGAATGCATGGTAGGTAGACCAGTAGATTAGAGCCAGTTGAGGGTGCAGGGAAATAAGAGGCAGGAACCAGGGTCCGTATGGTGTAAAAAAAAACACGTTTATGAATATGTCCATAGGAACCCAACTATCATGTACATGTTTAATGCAATGCAAAAGCAAAACAAAGGATGGAATTTTGCAAACTGGATATCCATACCAAGAAGAGTGAAACTAGGTCTCTGTGTCTTCTTATGCACAACACCACACAAGAGGGATAACAAACCTAGATATAACAAATGAGAAACATGGCAGCCATTGGAAGGAATACAGGGAAAACACCTCCGAATAGAGGCATCAGATAAGTCTTTAGGAAGAGGAATATTGCACGTGAGAACGTGCTCGCAAGAAGGGGTGAACATGAGTGCATCCAAATTCAATCTGCAGAACAGCAAAGAAAACCACTCACAGGGTGAGGAGAAGGCATATAGCCTAGGAGATGAGTTTTTGCCAGTTTCTCTTGGACCGTGGATTGCCATAATAATATGTACATAAACAGCTAAAGGTACTGAGCTGTGGGAAGACAAACAACCCATTTACCCAATGGCACATGATCACGAAGTACACAAAGGAACATGGATAATCGCTCAGCTCATCAAGGTCGTAACAATCCCAGTCTTCACACATGAGGGACATGCAAATCAAATTTCAACAGCGAGTCCATCTTACCCCATTCGGGAAGGTAATGTTGAGAACACAAATAACACACTCTGATGATCATGTGGAAATAGAAATGCTGCAACATTGTTGGTGAGGATGCTTATTACTACATCCACTATGGGAATCCGAATGGAGCTGACTCCTGAAACTCAAAAGGGCCCAGCTGTACCAATGCCCACTCTTGACTGAAAAACTCTAGTCAGCACTCAAACAATGGTTTATTTGGGCTCATGAAAATCTCTCTTCCAGCTTCCAGTAGCTATTTATTGGCTTTGCTTTCTAGTTCTTTATTCCCCATTCGCAGGCCTGACAGTTCTTGACTCCCACAAAGCACAGTCCTGTCCTTATGCCTCTCCTGGTGAGACACTTATTTTCTTTTGTGGCCCTGAGGTTAGGGGCCCTCTATGTAGGATCATTGTCAACATTATGAGGATATAACAGATGATATAATAGATGAAAACACCAACAAAAAACAGAAGAAGAAATCAAAGATGTGGCCAGGGGACGGGAAACAAGTATTAAAACATGCCTTACTTTGGGGTCAGGTGATGAAGGGGTAGCATCACGCAAGCCCTTCTTCATGGTAGGCACTAAACGGGGGGTGGAAACCACATGTTCTCCTTCAGTCTCAGTAGGACTGTTGTCCAGCAAGGCTCGGTGTTGTCGTTTCCCGAGGTCGATTTTTCCTGTTTTGGGAAGAAGTCAAAGTAAAACACACATGAAACTCTGTGTAACTGTAAGTCAATCAATAGCACATTTGGCACTCTTCAAAGACATTACCATGATTCGTGGATTGCCGGGGATTTTCACACACTTCCTCTTTTTCCTCAGGGGCATTCTGGGAAGGAAAAACACAGGATGCCAGGAATTAGCAAGCACTATAAAGACACTTTCTTCTCGGAAGCACAGAGATAGTTTCCTGAAACACACCACATCTGATGCCACAAAGCAAGGATCAGTTCCTCGGAAACAATTAGGGAGAATGCCTGGCGTTCCATCAGACTTTTATGCAATGAAATCAGAAATCAACAGTAGAAATAAAACACAGGAGCCCCTCACGCCCCCTCGACTGAGTGATCAACGACTGGAGAGCAGAAGACTCGAGAGATGAAATAAACACTACTTCAAGGTTACTGAGAAGAGCCACACAACCTACCCACAACCCAGGGATACTCGGAACGTGGTTCAGAGAAGAAGGTTCAGAGCCCGGATCTTATTCCTTAAGAGAACAGAAAACCTCCCATTACATTTCAAGGCCATGGAAAAAGAAGAAATCAACACTGAAAGCAGCCCTTGATGGCAAATAATTGAAATCAGAACCAAACTTTACGAAATGAAAACAAGGTTCCAACAAAAGCAACAATATACAAACTTGGTTCTTTGAAAGCAAACGTAAATTTGACCAAACTTTATGCACACTATCCAAAGACAGGAGGACAAGACTCAATTTCCTGAAATTTGGAATGAAAAGGATCCATCACCGGGGAGCACAATGAAATACAGAGGATAATCAGAAACTCTTTGGGAAACTTATACCAGCATTGCAGACCCAAATGCACATCAGAAATTTAAACAGATCCAAATCAAGCAATGAAATTGAAGACACGCTGAACCCTACCAACAAAGGAAAGCCCAGGACCTGATGGAAGCTGAGCCCAGTTCAACCAGTCCTTTTATAAAGAGTTAATGGGAAACCCCCTGAAACCATTCCATGAAAAAGAAATGGAGGGAACCCGCCGGACAGACTCATTCTATGAAGGCCGCATCACCCCGATTCCAAAACCAGACAAAGACCCATCAGGAAACAAAACTTGAGGCCAATCATCCTCATGAAAATAAATGCAGAAGATCTTAGTAAAACATCGGTAATTCACTCACCAAAGCACAGGAAAAAGACAGGACACCACTAGGATCCCATGCGATTCATCTTGGGATGCAATTTGGGCTCCAGAGATGCAAAACAACAGACAATAGGGCAACCACACATTAGGGCAACCACCCATTAGAGCAACCACTGTGGGAAGCACTATGGAGATTCCTCCGAAAACAAGCAATGGAGCCACCCCAGGATCTGGCTGTCCACGCCTCTCTTGTGTTCAGCTGACCATCAGAGACACAAGTGTATCAATGTCTGCAGCCGCATAAACCTTACCAGCAGCGACATGTTGAATGGATGATACAATGAGGCGTATATACACGAACAAGTTTTAGCATTTGTTGAAGAATGAACTTATACCATTTTCGATGAGAGGAAGGAAGTGGAGAATCCCATGCTCAATTCAATAAGTCATAGGAGAATATGGAGCATTGAAAAGATTCCAATCAAGGCTGAAGGTAAAGCAACCTACTAGGAACAAGGTAGGCATGGATATCCTGAAGTGAAAGCAAAGCCTGGTAGAGCAGAAAAAGATCTTTGGGGGGACACAAGAGTTAGGGTAGTGGAGGGAATGTTGATGACAATTCTCTACAAGCCTGAAATTATATCATGGTGAATTGCAATTCAATGTATATCTATCAAAAACCACTAAATAAATGAATGCATGGTAGGTAGACCAGTAGATTAGAGCCAGTTGAGGGTGCAGGGAAATAAGAGGCAGGAACCAGGGTCCGTATGGTGTAAAAAAAAACACGTTTATGAATATGTCCATAGGAACCCAACTATCATGTACATGTTTAATGCAATGCAAAAGCAAAACAAAGGATGGAATTTTGCAAACTGGATATCCATACCAAGAAGAGTGAAACTAGGTCTCTGTGTCTTCTTATGCACAACACCACACAAGAGGGATAACAAACCTAGATATAACAAATGAGAAACATGGCAGCCATTGGAAGGAATACAGGGAAAACACCTCCGAATAGAGGCATCAGATAAGTCTTTAGGAAGAGGAATATTGCACGTGAGAACGTGCTCGCAAGAAGGGGTGAACATGAGTGCATCCAAATTCAATCTGCAGAACAGCAAAGAAAACCACTCACAGGGTGAGGAGAAGGCATATAGCCTAGGAGATGAGTTTTTGCCAGTTTCTCTTGGACCGTGGATTGCCATAATAATATGTACATAAACAGCTAAAGGTACTGAGCTGTGGGAAGACAAACAACCCATTTACCCAATGGCACATGATCACGAAGTACACAAAGGAACATGGATAATCGCTCAGCTCATCAAGGTCGTAACAATCCCAGTCTTCACACATGAGGGACATGCAAATCAAATTTCAACAGCGAGTCCATCTTACCCCATTCGGGAAGGTAATGTTGAGAACACAAATAACACACTCTGATGATCATGTGGAAATAGAAATGCTGCAACATTGTTGGTGAGGATGCTTATTACTACATCCACTATGGGAATCCGAATGGAGCTGACTCCTGAAACTCAAAAGGGCCCAGCTGTACCAATGCCCACTCTTGACTGAAAAACTCTAGTCAGCACTCAAACAATGGTTTATTTGGGCTCATGAAAATCTCTCTTCCAGCTTCCAGTAGCTATTTATTGGCTTTGCTTTCTAGTTCTTTATTCCCCATTCGCAGGCCTGACAGTTCTTGACTCCCACAAAGCACAGTCCTGTCCTTATGCCTCTCCTGGTGAGACACTTATTTTCTTTTGTGGCCCTGAGGTTAGGGGCCTTCTATGTAGGATCGTTGTCAACATTATGAGGATATAACAGATGATATAATAGATGAAAACACCAACAAAAAACAGAAGAAGAAATCAAAGATGTGGCCAGGGGACGGGAAACAAGTATTAAAACATGCCTTACTTTGGGGTCAGGTGATGAAGGGGTAGCATCACGCAAGCCCTTCTTCATGGTAGGCACTAAACGGGGGGTGGAAACCACATGTTCTCCTTCAGTCTCAGTAGGACTGTTGTCCAGCAAGGCTCGGTGTTGTCGTTTCCCGAGGTCGATTTTTCCTGTTTTGGGAAGAAGTCAAAGTAAAACACACATGAAACTCTGTGTAACTGTAAGTCAATCAATAGCACATTTGGCACTCTTCAAAGACATTACCATGATTCGTGGATTGCCGGGGATTTTCACACACTTCCTCTTTTTCCTCAGGGGCATTCTGGGAAGGAAAAACACAGGATGCCAGGAATTAGCAAGCACTATAAAGACACTTTCTTCTCGGAAGCACAGAGATAGTTTCCTGAAACACACCACATCTGATGCCACAAAGCAAGGATCAGTTCCTCGGAAACAATTAGGGAGAATGCCTGGCGTTCCATCAGACTTTTATGCAATGAAATCAGAAATCAACAGTAGAAATAAAACACAGGAGCCCCTCACGCCCCCTCGACTGAGTGATCAACGACTGGAGAGCAGAAGACTCGAGAGATGAAATAAACACTACTTCAAGGTTACTGAGAAGAGCCACACAACCTACCCACAACCCAGGGATACTCGGAACGTGGTTCAGAGAAGAAGGTTCAGAGCCCGGATCTTATTCCTTAAGAGAACAGAAAACCTCCCATTACATTTCAAGGCCATGGAAAAAGAAGAAATCAACACTGAAAGCAGCCCTTGATGGCAAATAATTGAAATCAGAACCAAACTTTACGAAATGAAAACAAGGTTCCAACAAAAGCAACAATATACAAACTTGGTTCTTTGAAAGCAAACGTAAATTTGACCAAACTTTATGCACACTATCCAAAGACAGGAGGACAAGACTCAATTTCCTGAAATTTGGAATGAAAAGGATCCATCACCGGGGAGCACAATGAAATACAGAGGATAATCAGAAACTCTTTGGGAAACTTATACCAGCATTGCAGACCCAAATGCACATCAGAAATTTAAACAGATCCAAATCAAGCAATGAAATTGAAGACACGCTGAACCCTACCAACAAAGGAAAGCCCAGGACCTGATGGAAGCTGAGCCCAGTTCAACCAGTCCTTTTATAAAGAGTTAATGGGAAACCCCCTGAAACCATTCCATGAAAAAGAAATGGAGGGAACCCGCCGGACAGACTCATTCTATGAAGGCCGCATCACCCCGATTCCAAAACGAGACAAAGACCCATCAGGAAACAAAACTTGAGGCCAATCATCCTCATGAAAATAAATGCAGAAGATCTTAGTAAAACATCGGTAATTCACTCACCAAAGCACAGGAAAAAGACAGGACACCACTAGGATCCCATGCGATTCATCTTGGGATGCAATTTGGGCTCCAGAGATGCAAAACAACAGACAATAGGGCAACCACACATTAGGGCAACCACCCATTAGAGCAACCACTGTGGGAAGCACTATGGAGATTCCTCCGAAAACAAGCAATGGAGCCACCCCAGGATCTGGCTGTCCACGCCTCTCTTGTGTTCAGCTGACCATCAGAGACACAAGTGTATCAATGTCTGCAGCCGCATAAACCTTACCAGCAGCGACATGTTGAATGGATGATACAATGAGGCGTATATACACGAACAAGTTTTAGCATTTGTTGAAGAATGAACTTATACCATTTTCGATGAGAGGAAGGAAGTGGAGAATCCCATGCTCAATTCAATAAGTCATAGGAGAATATGGAGCATTGAAAAGATTCCAATCAAGGCTGAAGGTAAAGCAACCTACTAGGAACAAGGTAGGCATGGATATCCTGAAGTGAAAGCAAAGCCTGGTAGAGCAGAAAAAGATCTTTGGGGGGACACAAGAGTTAGGGTAGTGGAGGGAATGTTGATGACAATTCTCTACAAGCCTGAAATTATATCATGGTGAATTGCAATTCAATGTATATCTATCAAAAACCACTAAATAAATGAATGCATGGTAGGTAGACCAGTAGATTAGAGCCAGTTGAGGGTGCAGGGAAATAAGAGGCAGGAACCAGGGTCCGTATGGTGTAAAAAAAAACACGTTTATGAATATGTCCATAGGAACCCAACTATCATGTACATGTTTAATGCAATGCAAAAGCAAAACAAAGGATGGAATTTTGCAAACTGGATATCCATACCAAGAAGAGTGAAACTAGGTCTCTGTGTCTTCTTATGCACAACACCACACAAGAGGGATAACAAACCTAGATATAACAAATGAGAAACATGGCAGCCATTGGAAGGAATACAGGGAAAACACCTCCGAATAGAGGCATCAGATAAGTCTTTAGGAAGAGGAATACTGCACGTGAGAACGTGCTCGCAAGAAGGGGTGAACATGAGTGCATCCAAATTCAATCTGCAGAACAGCAAAGAAAACCATTCACAGGGTGAGGAGAAGGCATATAGCCTAGGAGATGAGTTTTTGCCAGTTTCTCTTGGACCGTGGATTGCCATAATAATATGTACATAAACAGCTAAAGGTACTGAGCTGTGGGAAGACAAACAACCCATTTACCCAATGGCACATGATCACGAAGTACACAAAGGAACATGGATAATCGCTCAGCTCATCAAGGTCGTAACAATCCCAGTCTTCACACATGAGGGACATGCAAATCAAATTTCAACAGCGAGTCCATCTTACCCCATTCGGGAAGGTAATGTTGAGAACACAAATAACACACTCTGATGATCATGTGGAAATAGAAATGCTGCAACATTGTTGGTGAGGATGCTTATTACTACATCCACTATGGGAATCCGAATGGAGCTGACTCCTGAAACTCAAAAGGGCCCAGCTGTACCAATGCCCACTCTTGACTGAAAAACTCTAGTCAGCACTCAAACAATGGTTTATTTGGGCTCATGAAAATCTCTCTTCCAGCTTCCAGTAGCTATTTATTGGCTTTGCTTTCTAGTTCTTTATTCCCCATTCGCAGGCCTGACAGTTCTTGACTCCCACAAAGCACAGTCCTGTCCTTATGCCTCTCCTGGTGAGACACTTATTTTCTTTTGTGGCCCTGAGGTTAGGGGCCCTCTATGTAGGATCATTGTCAACATTATGAGGATATAACAGATGATATAATAGATGAAAACACCAACAAAAAACAGAAGAAGAAATCAAAGATGTGGCCAGGGGACGGGAAACAAGTATTAAAACATGCCTTACTTTGGGGTCAGGTGATGAAGGGGTAGCATCACGCAAGCCCTTCTTCATGGTAGGCACTAAACGGGGGGTGGAAACCACATGTTCTCCTTCAGTCTCAGTAGGACTGTTGTCCAGCAAGGCTCGGTGTTGTCGTTTCCCGAGGTCGATTTTTCCTGTTTTGGGAAGAAGTCAAAGTAAAACACACATGAAACTCTGTGTAACTGTAAGTCAATCAATAGCACATTTGGCACTCTTCAAAGACATTACCATGATTCGTGGATTGCCGGGGATTTTCACACACTTCCTCTTTTTCCTCAGGGGCATTCTGGGAAGGAAAAACACAGGATGCCAGGAATTAGCAAGCACTATAAAGACACTTTCTTCTCGGAAGCACAGAGATAGTTTCCTGAAACACACCACATCTGATGCCACAAAGCAAGGATCAGTTCCTCGGAAACAATTAGGGAGAATGCCTGGCGTTCCATCAGACTTTTATGCAATGAAATCAGAAATCAACAGTAGAAATAAAACACAGGAGCCCCTCACGCCCCCTCGACTGAGTGATCAACGACTGGAGAGCAGAAGACTCGAGAGATGAAATAAACACTACTTCAAGGTTACTGAGAAGAGCCACACAACCTACCCACAACCCAGGGATACTCGGAACATGGTTCAGAGAAGAAGGTTCAGAGCCCGGATCTTATTCCTTAAGAGAACAGAAAACCTCCCATTACATTTCAAGGCCATGGAAAAAGAAGAAATCAACACTGAAAGCAGCCCTTGATGGCAAATAATTGAAATCAGAACCAAACTTTACGAAATGAAAACAAGGTTCCAACAAAAGCAACAATATACAAACTTGGTTCTTTGAAAGCAAACGTAAATTTGACCAAACTTTATGCACACTATCCAAAGACAGGAGGACAAGACTCAATTTCCTGAAATTTGGAATGAAAAGGATCCATCACCGGGGAGCACAATGAAATACAGAGGATAATCAGAAACTCTTTGGGAAACTTATACCAGCATTGCAGACCCAAATGCACATCAGAAATTTAAACAGATCCAAATCAAGCAATGAAATTGAAGACACGCTGAACCCTACCAACAAAGGAAAGCCCAGGACCTGATGGAAGCTGAGCCCGGTTCAACCAGTCCTTTTATAAAGAGTTAATGGGAAACCCCCTGAAACCATTCCATGAAAAAGAAATGGAGGGAACCCGCCGGACAGACTCATTCTATGAAGGCCGCATCACCCCGATTCCAAAACCAGACAAAGACCCATCCGGAAACAAAACTTGAGGCCAATCATCCTCATGAAAATAAATGCAGAAGATCTTAGTAAAACATCGGTAATTCACTCACCAAAGCACAGGAAAAAGACAGGACACCACTAGGATCCCATGCGATTCATCTTGGGATGCAATTTGGGCTCCAGAGATGCAAAACAACAGACAATAGGGCAACCACACATTAGGGCAACCACCCATTAGAGCAACCACTGTGGGAAGCACTATGGAGATTCCTCCGAAAACAAGCAATGGAGCCACCCCAGGATCTGGCTGTCCACGCCTCTCTTGTGTTCAGCTGACCATCAGAGACACAAGTGTATCAATGTCTGCAGCCGCATAAACCTTACCAGCAGCGACATGTTGAATGGATGATACAATGAGGCGTATATACACGAACAAGTTTTAGCATTTGTTGAAGAATGAACTTATACCATTTTCGATGAGAGGAAGGAAGTGGAGAATCCCATGCTCAATTCAATAAGTCATAGGAGAATATGGAGCATTGAAAAGATTCCAATCAAGGCTGAAGGTAAAGCAACCTACTAGGAACAAGGTAGGCATGGATATCCTGAAGTGAAAGCAAAGCCTGGTAGAGCAGAAAAAGATCTTTGGGGGGACACAAGAGTTAGGGTAGTGGAGGGAATGTTGATGACAATTCTCTACAAGCCTGAAATTATATCATGGTGAATTGCAATTCAATGTATATCTATCAAAAACCACTAAATAAATGAATGCATGGTAGGTAGACCAGTAGATTAGAGCCAGTTGAGGGTGCAGGGAAATAAGAGGCAGGAACCAGGGTCCGTATGGTGTAAAAAAAAACACGTTTATGAATATGTCCATAGGAACCCAACTATCATGTACATGTTTAATGCAATGCAAAAGCAAAACAAAGGATGGAATTTTGCAAACTGGATATCCATACCAAGAAGAGTGAAACTAGGTCTCTGTGTCTTCTTATGCACAACACCACACAAGAGGGATAACAAACCTAGATATAACAAATGAGAAACATGGCAGCCATTGGAAGGAATACAGGGAAAACACCTCCGAATAGAGGCATCAGATAAGTCTTTAGGAAGAGGAATACTGCACGTGAGAACGTGCTCGCAAGAAGGGGTGAACATGAGTGCATCCAAATTCAATCTGCAGAACAGCAAAGAAAACCATTCACAGGGTGAGGAGAAGGCATATAGCCTAGGAGATGAGTTTTTGCCAGTTTCTCTTGGACCGTGGATTGCCATAATAATATGTACATAAACAGCTAAAGGTACTGAGCTGTGGGAAGACAAACAACCCATTTACCCAATGGCACATGATCACGAAGTACACAAAGGAACATGGATAATCGCTCAGCTCATCAAGGTCGTAACAATCCCAGTCTTCACACATGAGGGACATGCAAATCAAATTTCAACAGCGAGTCCATCTTACCCCATTCGGGAAGGTAATGTTGAGAACACAAATAACACACTCTGATGATCATGTGGAAATAGAAATGCTGCAACATTGTTGGTGAGGATGCTTATTACTACATCCACTATGGGAATCCGAATGGAGCTGACTCCTGAAACTCAAAAGGGCCCAGCTGTACCAATGCCCACTCTTGACTGAAAAACTCTAGTCAGCACTCAAACAATGGTTTATTTGGGCTCATGAAAATCTCTCTTCCAGCTTCCAGTAGCTATTTATTGGCTTTGCTTTCTAGTTCTTTATTCCCCATTCGCAGGCCTGACAGTTCTTGACTCCCACAAAGCACAGTCCTGTCCTTATGCCTCTCCTGGTGAGACACTTATTTTCTTTTGTGGCCCTGAGGTTAGGGGCCCTCTATGTAGGATCATTGTCAACATTATGAGGATATAACAGATGATATAATAGATGAAAACACCAACAAAAAACAGAAGAAGAAATCAAAGATGTGGCCAGGGGACGGGAAACAAGTATTAAAACATGCCTTACTTTGGGGTCAGGTGATGAAGGGGTAGCATCACGCAAGCCCTTCTTCATGGTAGGCACTAAACGGGGGGTGGAAACCACATGTTCTCCTTCAGTCTCAGTAGGACTGTTGTCCAGCAAGGCTCGGTGTTGTCGTTTCCCGAGGTCGATTTTTCCTGTTTTGGGAAGAAGTCAAAGTAAAACACACATGAAACTCTGTGTAACTGTAAGTCAATCAATAGCACATTTGGCACTCTTCAAAGACATTACCATGATTCGTGGATTGCCGGGGATTTTCACACACTTCCTCTTTTTCCTCAGGGGCATTCTGGGAAGGAAAAACACAGGATGCCAGGAATTAGCAAGCACTATAAAGACACTTTCTTCTCGGAAGCACAGAGATAGTTTCCTGAAACACACCACATCTGATGCCACAAAGCAAGGATCAGTTCCTCGGAAACAATTAGGGAGAATGCCTGGCGTTCCATCAGACTTTTATGCAATGAAATCAGAAATCAACAGTAGAAATAAAACACAGGAGCCCCTCACGCCCCCTCGACTGAGTGATCAACGACTGGAGAGCAGAAGACTCGAGAGATGAAATAAACACTACTTCAAGGTTACTGAGAAGAGCCACACAACCTACCCACAACCCAGGGATACTCGGAACGTGGTTCAGAGAAGAAGGTTCAGAGCCCGGATCTTATTCCTTAAGAGAACAGAAAACCTCCCATTACATTTCAAGGCCATGGAAAAAGAAGAAATCAACACTGAAAGCAGCCCTTGATGGCAAATAATTGAAATCAGAACCAAACTTTACGAAATGAAAACAAGGTTCCAACAAAAGCAACAATATACAAACTTGGTTCTTTGAAAGCAAACGTAAATTTGACCAAACTTTATGCACACTATCCAAAGACAGGAGGACAAGACTCAATTTCCTGAAATTTGGAATGAAAAGGATCCATCACCGGGGAGCACAATGAAATACAGAGGATAATCAGAAACTCTTTGGGAAACTTATACCAGCATTGCAGACCCAAATGCACATCAGAAATTTAAACAGATCCAAATCAAGCAATGAAATTGAAGACACGCTGAACCCTACCAACAAAGGAAAGCCCAGGACCTGATGGAAGCTGAGCCCGGTTCAACCAGTCCTTTTATAAAGAGTTAATGGGAAACCCCCTGAAACCATTCCATGAAAAAGAAATGGAGGGAACCCGCCGGACAGACTCATTCTATGAAGGCCGCATCACCCCGATTCCAAAACCAGACAAAGACCCATCCGGAAACAAAACTTGAGGCCAATCATCCTCATGAAAATAAATGCAGAAGATCTTAGTAAAACATCGGTAATTCACTCACCAAAGCACAGGAAAAAGACAGGACACCACTAGGATCCCATGCGATTCATCTTGGGATGCAATTTGGGCTCCAGAGATGCAAAACAACAGACAATAGGGCAACCACACATTAGGGCAACCACCCATTAGAGCAACCACTGTGGGAAGCACTATGGAGATTCCTCCGAAAACAAGCAATGGAGCCACCCCAGGATCTGGCTGTCCACGCCTCTCTTGTGTTCAGCTGACCATCAGAGACACAAGTGTATCAATGTCTGCAGCCGCATAAACCTTACCAGCAGCGACATGTTGAATGGATGATACAATGAGGCGTATATACACGAACAAGTTTTAGCATTTGTTGAAGAATGAACTTATACCATTTTCGATGAGAGGAAGGAAGTGGAGAATCCCATGCTCAATTCAATAAGTCATAGGAGAATATGGAGCATTGAAAAGATTCCAATCAAGGCTGAAGGTAAAGCAACCTACTAGGAACAAGGTAGGCATGGATATCCTGAAGTGAAAGCAAAGCCTGGTAGAGCAGAAAAAGATCTTTGGGGGGACACAAGAGTTAGGGTAGTGGAGGGAATGTTGATGACAATTCTCTACAAGCCTGAAATTATATCATGGTGAATTGCAATTCAATGTATATCTATCAAAAACCACTAAATAAATGAATGCATGGTAGGTAGACCAGTAGATTAGAGCCAGTTGAGGGTGCAGGGAAATAAGAGGCAGGAACCAGGGTCCGTATGGTGTAAAAAAAAACACGTTTATGAATATGTCCATAGGAACCCAACTATCATGGACATGTTTAATGCAATGCAAAAGCAAAACAAAGGATGGAATTTTGCAAACTGGATATCCATACCAAGAAGAGTGAAACTAGGTCTCTGTGTCTTCTTATGCACAACACCACACAAGAGGGATAACAAACCTAGATATAACAAATGAGAAACATGGCAGCCATTGGAAGGAATACAGGGAAAACACCTCCGAATAGAGGCATCAGATAAGTCTTTAGGAAGAGGAATACTGCACGTGAGAACGTGCTCGCAAGAAGGGGTGAACATGAGTGCATCCAAATTCAATCTGCAGAACAGCAAAGAAAACCATTCACAGGGTGAGGAGAAGGCATATAGCCTAGGAGATGAGTTTTTGCCAGTTTCTCTTGGACCGTGGATTGCCATAATAATATGTACATAAACAGCTAAAGGTACTGAGCTGTGGGAAGACAAACAACCCATTTACCCAATGGCACATGATCACGAAGTACACAAAGGAACATGGATAATCGCTCAGCTCATCAAGGTCGTAACAATCCCAGTCTTCACACATGAGGGACATGCAAATCAAATTTCAACAGCGAGTCCATCTTACCCCATTCGGGAAGGTAATGTTGAGAACACAAATAACACACTCTGATGATCATGTGGAAATAGAAATGCTGCAACATTGTTGGTGAGGATGCTTATTACTACATCCACTATGGGAATCCGAATGGAGCTGACTCCTGAAACTCAAAAGGGCCCAGCTGTACCAATGCCCACTCTTGACTGAAAAACTCTAGTCAGCACTCAAACAATGGTTTATTTGGGCTCATGAAAATCTCTCTTCCAGCTTCCAGTAGCTATTTATTGGCTTTGCTTTCTAGTTCTTTATTCCCCATTCGCAGGCCTGACAGTTCTTGACTCCCACAAAGCACAGTCCTGTCCTTATGCCTCTCCTGGTGAGACACTTATTTTCTTTTGTGGCCCTGAGGTTAGGGGCCCTCTATGTAGGATCATTGTCAACATTATGAGGATATAACAGATGATATAATAGATGAAAACACCAACAAAAAACAGAAGAAGAAATCAAAGATGTGGCCAGGGGACGGGAAACAAGTATTAAAACATGCCTTACTTTGGGGTCAGGTGATGAAGGGGTAGCATCACGCAAGCCCTTCTTCATGGTAGGCACTAAACGGGGGGTGGAAACCACATGTTCTCCTTCAGTCTCAGTAGGACTGTTGTCCAGCAAGGCTCGGTGTTGTCGTTTCCCGAGGTCGATTTTTCCTGTTTTGGGAAGAAATCAAAGTAAAACACACATGAAACTCTGTGTAACTGTAAGTCAATCAATAGCACATTTGGCACTCTTCAAAGACATTACCATGATTCGTGGATTGCCGGGGATTTTCACACACTTCCTCTTTTTCCTCAGGGGCATTCTGGGAAGGAAAAACACAGGATGCCAGGAATTAGCAAGCACTATAAAGACACTTTCTTCTCGGAAGCACAGAGATAGTTTCCTGAAACACACCACATCTGATGCCACAAAGCAAGGATCAGTTCCTCGGAAACAATTAGGGAGAATGCCTGGCGTTCCATCAGACTTTTATGCAATGAAATCAGAAATCAACAGTAGAAATAAAACACAGGAGCCCCTCACGCCCCCTCGACTGAGTGATCAACGACTGGAGAGCAGAAGACTCGAGAGATGAAATAAACACTACTTCAAGGTTACTGAGAAGAGCCACACAACCTACCCACAACCCAGGGATACTCGGAACATGGTTCAGAGAAGAAGGTTCAGAGCCCGGATCTTATTCCTTAAGAGAACAGAAAACCTCCCATTACATTTCAAGGCCATGGAAAAAGAAGAAATCAACACTGAAAGCAGCCCTTGATGGCAAATAATTGAAATCAGAACCAAACTTTACGAAATGAAAACAAGGTTCCAACAAAAGCAACAATATACAAACTTGGTTCTTTGAAAGCAAACGTAAATTTGACCAAACTTTATGCACACTATCCAAAGACAGGAGGACAAGACTCAATTTCCTGAAATTTGGAATGAAAAGGATCCATCACCGGGGAGCACAATGAAATACAGAGGATAATCAGAAACTCTTTGGGAAACTTATACCAGCATTGCAGACCCAAATGCACATCAGAAATTTAAACAGATCCAAATCAAGCAATGAAATTGAAGACACGCTGAACCCTACCAACAAAGGAAAGCCCAGGACCTGATGGAAGCTGAGCCCGGTTCAACCAGTCCTTTTATAAAGAGTTAATGGGAAACCCCCTGAAACCATTCCATGAAAAAGAAATGGAGGGAACCCGCCGGACAGACTCATTCTATGAAGGCCGCATCACCCCGATTCCAAAACCAGACAAAGACCCATCCGGAAACAAAACTTGAGGCCAATCATCCTCATGAAAATAAATGCAGAAGATCTTAGTAAAACATCGGTAATTCACTCACCAAAGCACAGGAAAAAGACAGGACACCACTAGGATCCCATGCGATTCATCTTGGGATGCAATTTGGGCTCCAGAGATGCAAAACAACAGACAATAGGGCAACCACACATTAGGGCAACCACCCATTAGAGCAACCACTGTGGGAAGCACTATGGAGATTCCTCCGAAAACAAGCAATGGAGCCACCCCAGGATCTGGCTGTCCACGCCTCTCTTGTGTTCAGCTGACCATCAGAGACACAAGTGTATCAATGTCTGCAGCCGCATAAACCTTACCAGCAGCGACATGTTGAATGGATGATACAATGAGGCGTATATACACGAACAAGTTTTAGCATTTGTTGAAGAATGAACTTATACCATTTTCGATGAGAGGAAGGAAGTGGAGAATCCCATGCTCAATTCAATAAGTCATAGGAGAATATGGAGCATTGAAAAGATTCCAATCAAGGCTGAAGGTAAAGCAACCTACTAGGAACAAGGTAGGCATGGATATCCTGAAGTGAAAGCAAAGCCTGGTAGAGCAGAAAAAGATCTTTGGGGGGACACAAGAGTTAGGGTAGTGGAGGGAATGTTGATGACAATTCTCTACAAGCCTGAAATTATATCATGGTGAATTGCAATTCAATGTATATCTATCAAAAACCACTAAATAAATGAATGCATGGTAGGTAGACCAGTAGATTAGAGCCAGTTGAGGGTGCAGGGAAATAAGAGGCAGGAACCAGGGTCCGTATGGTGTAAAAAAAAACACGTTTATGAATATGTCCATAGGAACCCAACTATCATGTACATGTTTAATGCAATGCAAAAGCAAAACAAAGGATGGAATTTTGCAAACTGGATATCCATACCAAGAAGAGTGAAACTAGGTCTCTGTGTCTTCTTATGCACAACACCACACAAGAGGGATAACAAACCTAGATATAACAAATGAGAAACATGGCAGCCATTGGAAGGAATACAGGGAAAACACCTCCGAATAGAGGCATCAGATAAGTCTTTAGGAAGAGGAATACTGCACGTGAGAACGTGCTCGCAAGAAGGGGTGAACATGAGTGCATCCAAATTCAATCTGCAGAACAGCAAAGAAAACCATTCACAGGGTGAGGAGAAGGCATATAGCCTAGGAGATGAGTTTTTGCCAGTTTCTCTTGGACCGTGGATTGCCATAATAATATGTACATAAACAGCTAAAGGTACTGAGCTGTGGGAAGACAAACAACCCATTTACCCAATGGCACATGATCACGAAGTACACAAAGGAACATGGATAATCGCTCAGCTCATCAAGGTCGTAACAATCCCAGTCTTCACACATGAGGGACATGCAAATCAAATTTCAACAGCGAGTCCATCTTACCCCATTCGGGAAGGTAATGTTGAGAACACAAATAACACACTCTGATGATCATGTGGAAATAGAAATGCTGCAACATTGTTGGTGAGGATGCTTATTACTACATCCACTATGGGAATCCGAATGGAGCTGACTCCTGAAACTCAAAAGGGCCCAGCTGTACCAATGCCCACTCTTGACTGAAAAACTCTAGTCAGCACTCAAACAATGGTTTATTTGGGCTCATGAAAATCTCTCTTCCAGCTTCCAGTAGCTATTTATTGGCTTTGCTTTCTAGTTCTTTATTCCCCATTCGCAGGCCTGACAGTTCTTGACTCCCACAAAGCACAGTCCTGTCCTTATGCCTCTCCTGGTGAGACACTTATTTTCTTTTGTGGCCCTGAGGTTAGGGGCCCTCTATGTAGGATCATTGTCAACATTATGAGGATATAACAGATGATATAATAGATGAAAACACCAACAAAAAACAGAAGAAGAAATCAAAGATGTGGCCAGGGGACGGGAAACAAGTATTAAAACATGCCTTACTTTGGGGTCAGGTGATGAAGGGGTAGCATCACGCAAGCCCTTCTTCATGGTAGGCACTAAACGGGGGGTGGAAACCACATGTTCTCCTTCAGTCTCAGTAGGACTGTTGTCCAGCAAGGCTCGGTGTTGTCGTTTCCCGAGGTCGATTTTTCCTGTTTTGGGAAGAAGTCAAAGTAAAACACACATGAAACTCTGTGTAACTGTAAGTCAATCAATAGCACATTTGGCACTCTTCAAAGACATTACCATGATTCGTGGATTGCCGGGGATTTTCACACACTTCCTCTTTTTCCTCAGGGGCATTCTGGGAAGGAAAAACACAGGATGCCAGGAATTAGCAAGCACTATAAAGACACTTTCTTCTCGGAAGCACAGAGATAGTTTCCTGAAACACACCACATCTGATGCCACAAAGCAAGGATCAGTTCCTCGGAAACAATTAGGGAGAATGCCTGGCGTTCCATCAGACTTTTATGCAATGAAATCAGAAATCAACAGTAGAAATAAAACACAGGAGCCCCTCACGCCCCCTCGACTGAGTGATCAACGACTGGAGAGCAGAAGACTCGAGAGATGAAATAAACACTACTTCAAGGTTACTGAGAAGAGCCACACAACCTACCCACAACCCAGGGATACTCGGAACGTGGTTCAGAGAAGAAGGTTCAGAGCCCGGATCTTATTCCTTAAGAGAACAGAAAACCTCCCATTACATTTCAAGGCCATGGAAAAAGAAGAAATCAACACTGAAAGCAGCCCTTGATGGCAAATAATTGAAATCAGAACCAAACTTTACGAAATGAAAACAAGGTTCCAACAAAAGCAACAATATACAAACTTGGTTCTTTGAAAGCAAACGTAAATTTGACCAAACTTTATGCACACTATCCAAAGACAGGAGGACAAGACTCAATTTCCTGAAATTTGGAATGAAAAGGATCCATCACCGGGGAGCACAATGAAATACAGAGGATAATCAGAAACTCTTTGGGAAACTTATACCAGCATTGCAGACCCAAATGCACATCAGAAATTTAAACAGATCCAAATCAAGCAATGAAATTGAAGACACGCTGAACCCTACCAACAAAGGAAAGCCCAGGACCTGATGGAAGCTGAGCCCGGTTCAACCAGTCCTTTTATAAAGAGTTAATGGGAAACCCCCTGAAACCATTCCATGAAAAAGAAATGGAGGGAACCCGCCGGACAGACTCATTCTATGAAGGCCGCATCACCCCGATTCCAAAACCAGACAAAGACCCATCCGGAAACAAAACTTGAGGCCAATCATCCTCATGAAAATAAATGCAGAAGATCTTAGTAAAACATCGGTAATTCACTCACCAAAGCACAGGAAAAAGACAGGACACCACTAGGATCCCATGCGATTCATCTTGGGATGCAATTTGGGCTCCAGAGATGCAAAACAACAGACAATAGGGCAACCACACATTAGGGCAACCACCCATTAGAGCAACCACTGTGGGAAGCACTATGGAGATTCCTCCGAAAACAAGCAATGGAGCCACCCCAGGATCTGGCTGTCCACGCCTCTCTTGTGTTCAGCTGACCATCAGAGACACAAGTGTATCAATGTCTGCAGCCGCATAAACCTTACCAGCAGCGACACGTTGAATGGATGATACAATGAGGCGTATATACACGAACAAGTTTTAGCATTTGTTGAAGAATGAACTTATACCATTTTCGATGAGAGGAAGGAAGTGGAGAATCCCATGCTCAATTCAATAAGTCATAGGAGAATATGGAGCATTGAAAAGATTCCAATCAAGGCTGAAGGTAAAGCAACCTACTAGGAACAAGGTAGGCATGGATATCCTGAAGTGAAAGCAAAGCCTGGTAGAGCAGAAAAAGATCTTTGGGGGGACACAAGAGTTAGGGTAGTGGAGGGAATGTTGATGACAATTCTCTACAAGCCTGAAATTATATCATGGTGAATTGCAATTCAATGTATATCTATCAAAAACCACTAAATAAATGAATGCATGGTAGGTAGACCAGTAGATTAGAGCCAGTTGAGGGTGCAGGGAAATAAGAGGCAGGAACCAGGGTCCGTATGGTGTAAAAAAAAACACGTTTATGAATATGTCCATAGGAACCCAACTATCATGGACATGTTTAATGCAATGCAAAAGCAAAACAAAGGATGGAATTTTGCAAACTGGATATCCATACCAAGAAGAGTGAAACTAGGTCTCTGTGTCTTCTTATGCACAACACCACACAAGAGGGATAACAAACCTAGATATAACAAATGAGAAACATGGCAGCCATTGGAAGGAATACAGGGAAAACACCTCCGAATAGAGGCATCAGATAAGTCTTTAGGAAGAGGAATACTGCACGTGAGAACGTGCTCGCAAGAAGGGGTGAACATGAGTGCATCCAAATTCAATCTGCAGAACAGCAAAGAAAACCATTCACAGGGTGAGGAGAAGGCATATAGCCTAGGAGATGAGTTTTTGCCAGTTTCTCTTGGACCGTGGATTGCCATAATAATATGTACATAAACAGCTAAAGGTACTGAGCTGTGGGAAGACAAACAACCCATTTACCCAATGGCACATGATCACGAAGTACACAAAGGAACATGGATAATCGCTCAGCTCATCAAGGTCGTAACAATCCCAGTCTTCACACATGAGGGACATGCAAATCAAATTTCAACAGCGAGTCCATCTTACCCCATTCGGGAAGGTAATGTTGAGAACACAAATAACACACTCTGATGATCATGTGGAAATAGAAATGCTGCAACATTGTTGGTGAGGATGCTTATTACTACATCCACTATGGGAATCCGAATGGAGCTGACTCCTGAAACTCAAAAGGGCCCAGCTGTACCAATGCCCACTCTTGACTGAAAAACTCTAGTCAGCACTCAAACAATGGTTTATTTGGGCTCATGAAAATCTCTCTTCCAGCTTCCAGTAGCTATTTATTGGCTTTGCTTTCTAGTTCTTTATTCCCCATTCGCAGGCCTGACAGTTCTTGACTCCCACAAAGCACAGTCCTGTCCTTATGCCTCTCCTGGTGAGACACTTATTTTCTTTTGTGGCCCTGAGGTTAGGGGCCCTCTATGTAGGATCATTGTCAACATTATGAGGATATAACAGATGATATAATAGATGAAAACACCAACAAAAAACAGAAGAAGAAATCAAAGATGTGGCCAGGGGACGGGAAACAAGTATTAAAACATGCCTTACTTTGGGGTCAGGTGATGAAGGGGTAGCATCACGCAAGCCCTTCTTCATGGTAGGCACTAAACGGGGGGTGGAAACCACATGTTCTCCTTCAGTCTCAGTAGGACTGTTGTCCAGCAAGGCTCGGTGTTGTCGTTTCCCGAGGTCGATTTTTCCTGTTTTGGGAAGAAGTCAAAGTAAAACACACATGAAACTCTGTGTAACTGTAAGTCAATCAATAGCACATTTGGCACTCTTCAAAGACATTACCATGATTCGTGGATTGCCGGGGATTTTCACACACTTCCTCTTTTTCCTCAGGGGCATTCTGGGAAGGAAAAACACAGGATGCCAGGAATTAGCAAGCACTATAAAGACACTTTCTTCTCGGAAGCACAGAGATAGTTTCCTGAAACACACCACATCTGATGCCACAAAGCAAGGATCAGTTCCTCGGAAACAATTAGGGAGAATGCCTGGCGTTCCATCAGACTTTTATGCAATGAAATCAGAAATCAACAGTAGAAATAAAACACAGGAGCCCCTCACGCCCCCTCGACTGAGTGATCAACGACTGGAGAGCAGAAGACTCGAGAGATGAAATAAACACTACTTCAAGGTTACTGAGAAGAGCCACACAACCTACCCACAACCCAGGGATACTCGGAACATGGTTCAGAGAAGAAGGTTCAGAGCCCGGATCTTATTCCTTAAGAGAACAGAAAACCTCCCATTACATTTCAAGGCCATGGAAAAAGAAGAAATCAACACTGAAAGCAGCCCTTGATGGCAAATAATTGAAATCAGAACCAAACTTTACGAAATGAAAACAAGGTTCCAACAAAAGCAACAATATACAAACTTGGTTCTTTGAAAGCAAACGTAAATTTGACCAAACTTTATGCACACTATCCAAAGACAGGAGGACAAGACTCAATTTCCTGAAATTTGGAATGAAAAGGATCCATCACCGGGGAGCACAATGAAATACAGAGGATAATCAGAAACTCTTTGGGAAACTTATACCAGCATTGCAGACCCAAATGCACATCAGAAATTTAAACAGATCCAAATCAAGCAATGAAATTGAAGACACGCTGAACCCTACCAACAAAGGAAAGCCCAGGACCTGATGGAAGCTGAGCCCGGTTCAACCAGTCCTTTTATAAAGAGTTAATGGGAAACCCCCTGAAACCATTCCATGAAAAAGAAATGGAGGGAACCCGCCGGACAGACTCATTCTATGAAGGCCGCATCACCCCGATTCCAAAACCAGACAAAGACCCATCCGGAAACAAAACTTGAGGCCAATCATCCTCATGAAAATAAATGCAGAAGATCTTAGTAAAACATCGGTAATTCACTCACCAAAGCACAGGAAAAAGACAGGACACCACTAGGATCCCATGCGATTCATCTTGGGATGCAATTTGGGCTCCAGAGATGCAAAACAACAGACAATAGGGCAACCACACATTAGGGCAACCACCCATTAGAGCAACCACTGTGGGAAGCACTATGGAGATTCCTCCGAAAACAAGCAATGGAGCCACCCCAGGATCTGGCTGTCCACGCCTCTCTTGTGTTCAGCTGACCATCAGAGACACAAGTGTATCAATGTCTGCAGCCGCATAAACCTTACCAGCAGCGACACGTTGAATGGATGATACAATGAGGCGTATATACACGAACAAGTTTTAGCATTTGTTGAAGAATGAACTTATACCATTTTCGATGAGAGGAAGGAAGTGGAGAATCCCATGCTCAATTCAATAAGTCATAGGAGAATATGGAGCATTGAAAAGATTCCAATCAAGGCTGAAGGTAAAGCAACCTACTAGGAACAAGGTAGGCATGGATATCCTGAAGTGAAAGCAAAGCCTGGTAGAGCAGAAAAAGATCTTTGGGGGGACACAAGAGTTAGGGTAGTGGAGGGAATGTTGATGACAATTCTCTACAAGCCTGAAATTATATCATGGTGAATTGCAATTCAATGTATATCTATCAAAAACCACTAAATAAATGAATGCATGGTAGGTAGACCAGTAGATTAGAGCCAGTTGAGGGTGCAGGGAAATAAGAGGCAGGAACCAGGGTCCGTATGGTGTAAAAAAAAACACGTTTATGAATATGTCCATAGGAACCCAACTATCATGGACATGTTTAATGCAATGCAAAAGCAAAACAAAGGATGGAATTTTGCAAACTGGATATCCATACCAAGAAGAGTGAAACTAGGTCTCTGTGTCTTCTTATGCACAACACCACACAAGAGGGATAACAAACCTAGATATAACAAATGAGAAACATGGCAGCCATTGGAAGGAATACAGGGAAAACACCTCCGAATAGAGGCATCAGATAAGTCTTTAGGAAGAGGAATACTGCACGTGAGAACGTGCTCGCAAGAAGGGGTGAACATGAGTGCATCCAAATTCAATCTGCAGAACAGCAAAGAAAACCATTCACAGGGTGAGGAGAAGGCATATAGCCTAGGAGATGAGTTTTTGCCAGTTTCTCTTGGACCGTGGATTGCCATAATAATATGTACATAAACAGCTAAAGGTACTGAGCTGTGGGAAGACAAACAACCCATTTACCCAATGGCACATGATCACGAAGTACACAAAGGAACATGGATAATCGCTCAGCTCATCAAGGTCGTAACAATCCCAGTCTTCACACATGAGGGACATGCAAATCAAATTTCAACAGCGAGTCCATCTTACCCCATTCGGGAAGGTAATGTTGAGAACACAAATAACACACTCTGATGATCATGTGGAAATAGAAATGCTGCAACATTGTTGGTGAGGATGCTTATTACTACATCCACTATGGGAATCCGAATGGAGCTGACTCCTGAAACTCAAAAGGGCCCAGCTGTACCAATGCCCACTCTTGACTGAAAAACTCTAGTCAGCACTCAAACAATGGTTTATTTGGGCTCATGAAAATCTCTCTTCCAGCTTCCAGTAGCTATTTATTGGCTTTGCTTTCTAGTTCTTTATTCCCCATTCGCAGGCCTGACAGTTCTTGACTCCCACAAAGCACAGTCCTGTCCTTATGCCTCTCCTGGTGAGACACTTATTTTCTTTTGTGGCCCTGAGGTTAGGGGCCCTCTATGTAGGATCATTGTCAACATTATGAGGATATAACAGATGATATAATAGATGAAAACACCAACAAAAAACAGAAGAAGAAATCAAAGATGTGGCCAGGGGACGGGAAACAAGTATTAAAACATGCCTTACTTTGGGGTCAGGTGATGAAGGGGTAGCATCACGCAAGCCCTTCTTCATGGTAGGCACTAAACGGGGGGTGGAAACCACATGTTCTCCTTCAGTCTCAGTAGGACTGTTGTCCAGCAAGGCTCGGTGTTGTCGTTTCCCGAGGTCGATTTTTCCTGTTTTGGGAAGAAGTCAAAGTAAAACACACATGAAACTCTGTGTAACTGTAAGTCAATCAATAGCACATTTGGCACTCTTCAAAGACATTACCATGATTCGTGGATTGCCGGGGATTTTCACACACTTCCTCTTTTTCCTCAGGGGCATTCTGGGAAGGAAAAACACAGGATGCCAGGAATTAGCAAGCACTATAAAGACACTTTCTTCTCGGAAGCACAGAGATAGTTTCCTGAAACACACCACATCTGATGCCACAAAGCAAGGATCAGTTCCTCGGAAACAATTAGGGAGAATGCCTGGCGTTCCATCAGACTTTTATGCAATGAAATCAGAAATCAACAGTAGAAATAAAACACAGGAGCCCCTCACGCCCCCTCGACTGAGTGATCAACGACTGGAGAGCAGAAGACTCGAGAGATGAAATAAACACTACTTCAAGGTTACTGAGAAGAGCCACACAACCTACCCACAACCCAGGGATACTCGGAACGTGGTTCAGAGAAGAAGGTTCAGAGCCCGGATCTTATTCCTTAAGAGAACAGAAAACCTCCCATTACATTTCAAGGCCATGGAAAAAGAAGAAATCAACACTGAAAGCAGCCCTTGATGGCAAATAATTGAAATCAGAACCAAACTTTACGAAATGAAAACAAGGTTCCAACAAAAGCAACAATATACAAACTTGGTTCTTTGAAAGCAAACGTAAATTTGACCAAACTTTATGCACACTATCCAAAGACAGGAGGACAAGACTCAATTTCCTGAAATTTGGAATGAAAAGGATCCATCACCGGGGAGCACAATGAAATACAGAGGATAATCAGAAACTCTTTGGGAAACTTATACCAGCATTGCAGACCCAAATGCACATCAGAAATTTAAACAGATCCAAATCAAGCAATGAAATTGAAGACACGCTGAACCCTACCAACAAAGGAAAGCCCAGGACCTGATGGAAGCTGAGCCCGGTTCAACCAGTCCTTTTATAAAGAGTTAATGGGAAACCCCCTGAAACCATTCCATGAAAAAGAAATGGAGGGAACCCGCCGGACAGACTCATTCTATGAAGGCCGCATCACCCCGATTCCAAAACCAGACAAAGACCCATCCGGAAACAAAACTTGAGGCCAATCATCCTCATGAAAATAAATGCAGAAGATCTTAGTAAAACATCGGTAATTCACTCACCAAAGCACAGGAAAAAGACAGGACACCACTAGGATCCCATGCGATTCATCTTGGGATGCAATTTGGGCTCCAGAGATGCAAAACAACAGACAATAGGGCAACCACACATTAGGGCAACCACCCATTAGAGCAACCACTGTGGGAAGCACTATGGAGATTCCTCCGAAAACAAGCAATGGAGCCACCCCAGGATCTGGCTGTCCACGCCTCTCTTGTGTTCAGCTGACCATCAGAGACACAAGTGTATCAATGTCTGCAGCCGCATAAACCTTACCAGCAGCGACATGTTGAATGGATGATACAATGAGGCGTATATACACGAACAAGTTTTAGCATTTGTTGAAGAATGAACTTATACCATTTTCGATGAGAGGAAGGAAGTGGAGAATCCCATGCTCAATTCAATAAGTCATAGGAGAATATGGAGCATTGAAAAGATTCCAATCAAGGCTGAAGGTAAAGCAACCTACTAGGAACAAGGTAGGCATGGATATCCTGAAGTGAAAGCAAAGCCTGGTAGAGCAGAAAAAGATCTTTGGGGGGACACAAGAGTTAGGGTAGTGGAGGGAATGTTGATGACAATTCTCTACAAGCCTGAAATTATATCATGGTGAATTGCAATTCAATGTATATCTATCAAAAACCACTAAATAAATGAATGCATGGTAGGTAGACCAGTAGATTAGAGCCAGTTGAGGGTGCAGGGAAATAAGAGGCAGGAACCAGGGTCCGTATGGTGTAAAAAAAAACACGTTTATGAATATGTCCATAGGAACCCAACTATCATGGACATGTTTAATGCAATGCAAAAGCAAAACAAAGGATGGAATTTTGCAAACTGGATATCCATACCAAGAAGAGTGAAACTAGGTCTCTGTGTCTTCTTATGCACAACACCACACAAGAGGGATAACAAACCTAGATATAACAAATGAGAAACATGGCAGCCATTGGAAGGAATACAGGGAAAACACCTCCGAATAGAGGCATCAGATAAGTCTTTAGGAAGAGGAATACTGCACGTGAGAACGTGCTCGCAAGAAGGGGTGAACATGAGTGCATCCAAATTCAATCTGCAGAACAGCAAAGAAAACCACTCACAGGGTGAGGAGAAGGCATATAGCCTAGGAGATGAGTTTTTGCCAGTTTCTCTTGGACCGTGGATTGCCATAATAATATGTACATAAACAGCTAAAGGTACTGAGCTGTGGGAAGACAAACAACCCATTTACCCAATGGCACATGATCACGAAGTACACAAAGGAACATGGATAATCGCTCAGCTCATCAAGGTCGTAACAATCCCAGTCTTCACACATGAGGGACATGCAAATCAAATTTCAACAGCGAGTCCATCTTACCCCATTCGGGAAGGTAATGTTGAGAACACAAATAACACACTCTGATGATCATGTGGAAATAGAAATGCTGCAACATTGTTGGTGAGGATGCTTATTACTACATCCACTATGGGAATCCGAATGGAGCTGACTCCTGAAACTCAAAAGGGCCCAGCTGTACCAATGCCCACTCTTGACTGAAAAACTCTAGTCAGCACTCAAACAATGGTTTATTTGGGCTCATGAAAATCTCTCTTCCAGCTTCCAGTAGCTATTTATTGGCTTTGCTTTCTAGTTCTTTATTCCCCATTCGCAGGCCTGACAGTTCTTGACTCCCACAAAGCACAGTCCTGTCCTTATGCCTCTCCTGGTGAGACACTTATTTTCTTTTGTGGCCCTGAGGTTAGGGGCCCTCTATGTAGGATCATTGTCAACATTATGAGGATATAACAGATGATATAATAGATGAAAACACCAACAAAAAACAGAAGAAGAAATCAAAGATGTGGCCAGGGGACGGGAAACAAGTATTAAAACATGCCTTACTTTGGGGTCAGGTGATGAAGGGGTAGCATCACGCAAGCCCTTCTTCATGGTAGGCACTAAACGGGGGGTGGAAACCACATGTTCTCCTTCAGTCTCAGTAGGACTGTTGTCCAGCAAGGCTCGGTGTTGTCGTTTCCCGAGGTCGATTTTTCCTGTTTTGGGAAGAAGTCAAAGTAAAACACACATGAAACTCTGTGTAACTGTAAGTCAATCAATAGCACATTTGGCACTCTTCAAAGACATTACCATGATTCGTGGATTGCCGGGGATTTTCACACACTTCCTCTTTTTCCTCAGGGGCATTCTGGGAAGGAAAAACACAGGATGCCAGGAATTAGCAAGCACTATAAAGACACTTTCTTCTCGGAAGCACAGAGATAGTTTCCTGAAACACACCACATCTGATGCCACAAAGCAAGGATCAGTTCCTCGGAAACAATTAGGGAGAATGCCTGGCGTTCCATCAGACTTTTATGCAATGAAATCAGAAATCAACAGTAGAAATAAAACACAGGAGCCCCTCACGCCCCCTCGACTGAGTGATCAACGACTGGAGAGCAGAAGACTCGAGAGATGAAATAAACACTACTTCAAGGTTACTGAGAAGAGCCACACAACCTACCCACAACCCAGGGATACTCGGAACGTGGTTCAGAGAAGAAGGTTCAGAGCCCGGATCTTATTCCTTAAGAGAACAGAAAACCTCCCATTACATTTCAAGGCCATGGAAAAAGAAGAAATCAACACTGAAAGCAGCCCTTGATGGCAAATAATTGAAATCAGAACCAAACTTTACGAAATGAAAACAAGGTTCCAACAAAAGCAACAATATACAAACTTGGTTCTTTGAAAGCAAACGTAAATTTGACCAAACTTTATGCACACTATCCAAAGACAGGAGGACAAGACTCAATTTCCTGAAATTTGGAATGAAAAGGATCCATCACCGGGGAGCACAATGAAATACAGAGGATAATCAGAAACTCTTTGGGAAACTTATACCAGCATTGCAGACCCAAATGCACATCAGAAATTTAAACAGATCCAAATCAAGCAATGAAATTGAAGACACGCTGAACCCTACCAACAAAGGAAAGCCCAGGACCTGATGGAAGCTGAGCCCGGTTCAACCAGTCCTTTTATAAAGAGTTAATGGGAAACCCCCTGAAACCATTCCATGAAAAAGAAATGGAGGGAACCCGCCGGACAGACTCATTCTATGAAGGCCGCATCACCCCGATTCCAAAACCAGACAAAGACCCATCCGGAAACAAAACTTGAGGCCAATCATCCTCATGAAAATAAATGCAGAAGATCTTAGTAAAACATCGGTAATTCACTCACCAAAGCACAGGAAAAAGACAGGACACCACTAGGATCCCATGCGATTCATCTTGGGATGCAATTTGGGCTCCAGAGATGCAAAACAACAGACAATAGGGCAACCACACATTAGGGCAACCACCCATTAGAGCAACCACTGTGGGAAGCACTATGGAGATTCCTCCGAAAACAAGCAATGGAGCCACCCCAGGATCTGGCTGTCCACGCCTCTCTTGTGTTCAGCTGACCATCAGAGACACAAGTGTATCAATGTCTGCAGCCGCATAAACCTTACCAGCAGCGACATGTTGAATGGATGATACAATGAGGCGTATATACACGAACAAGTTTTAGCATTTGTTGAAGAATGAACTTATACCATTTTCGATGAGAGGAAGGAAGTGGAGAATCCCATGCTCAATTCAATAAGTCATAGGAGAATATGGAGCATTGAAAAGATTCCAATCAAGGCTGAAGGTAAAGCAACCTACTAGGAACAAGGTAGGCATGGATATCCTGAAGTGAAAGCAAAGCCTGGTAGAGCAGAAAAAGATCTTTGGGGGGACACAAGAGTTAGGGTAGTGGAGGGAATGTTGATGACAATTCTCTACAAGCCTGAAATTATATCATGGTGAATTGCAATTCAATGTATATCTATCAAAAACCACTAAATAAATGAATGCATGGTAGGTAGACCAGTAGATTAGAGCCAGTTGAGGGTGCAGGGAAATAAGAGGCAGGAACCAGGGTCCGTATGGTGTAAAAAAAAACACGTTTATGAATATGTCCATAGGAACCCAACTATCATGGACATGTTTAATGCAATGCAAAAGCAAAACAAAGGATGGAATTTTGCAAACTGGATATCCATACCAAGAAGAGTGAAACTAGGTCTCTGTGTCTTCTTATGCACAACACCACACAAGAGGGATAACAAACCTAGATATAACAAATGAGAAACATGGCAGCCATTGGAAGGAATACAGGGAAAACACCTCCGAATAGAGGCATCAGATAAGTCTTTAGGAAGAGGAATACTGCACGTGAGAACGTGCTCGCAAGAAGGGGTGAACATGAGTGCATCCAAATTCAATCTGCAGAACAGCAAAGAAAACCACTCACAGGGTGAGGAGAAGGCATATAGCCTAGGAGATGAGTTTTTGCCAGTTTCTCTTGGACCGTGGATTGCCATAATAATATGTACATAAACAGCTAAAGGTACTGAGCTGTGGGAAGACAAACAACCCATTTACCCAATGGCACATGATCACGAAGTACACAAAGGAACATGGATAATCGCTCAGCTCATCAAGGTCGTAACAATCCCAGTCTTCACACATGAGGGACATGCAAATCAAATTTCAACAGCGAGTCCATCTTACCCCATTCGGGAAGGTAATGTTGAGAACACAAATAACACACTCTGATGATCATGTGGAAATAGAAATGCTGCAACATTGTTGGTGAGGATGCTTATTACTACATCCACTATGGGAATCCGAATGGAGCTGACTCCTGAAACTCAAAAGGGCCCAGCTGTACCAATGCCCACTCTTGACTGAAAAACTCTAGTCAGCACTCAAACAATGGTTTATTTGGGCTCATGAAAATCTCTCTTCCAGCTTCCAGTAGCTATTTATTGGCTTTGCTTTCTAGTTCTTTATTCCCCATTCGCAGGCCTGACAGTTCTTGACTCCCACAAAGCACAGTCCTGTCCTTATGCCTCTCCTGGTGAGACACTTATTTTCTTTTGTGGCCCTGAGGTTAGGGGCCCTCTATGTAGGATCATTGTCAACATTATGAGGATATAACAGATGATATAATAGATGAAAACACCAACAAAAAACAGAAGAAGAAATCAAAGATGTGGCCAGGGGACGGGAAACAAGTATTAAAACATGCCTTACTTTGGGGTCAGGTGATGAAGGGGTAGCATCACGCAAGCCCTTCTTCATGGTAGGCACTAAACGGGGGGTGGAAACCACATGTTCTCCTTCAGTCTCAGTAGGACTGTTGTCCAGCAAGGCTCGGTGTTGTCGTTTCCCGAGGTCGATTTTTCCTGTTTTGGGAAGAAGTCAAAGTAAAACACACATGAAACTCTGTGTAACTGTAAGTCAATCAATAGCACATTTGGCACTCTTCAAAGACATTACCATGATTCGTGGATTGCCGGGGATTTTCACACACTTCCTCTTTTTCCTCAGGGGCATTCTGGGAAGGAAAAACACAGGATGCCAGGAATTAGCAAGCACTATAAAGACACTTTCTTCTCGGAAGCACAGAGATAGTTTCCTGAAACACACCACATCTGATGCCACAAAGCAAGGATCAGTTCCTCGGAAACAATTAGGGAGAATGCCTGGCGTTCCATCAGACTTTTATGCAATGAAATCAGAAATCAACAGTAGAAATAAAACACAGGAGCCCCTCACGCCCCCTCGACTGAGTGATCAACGACTGGAGAGCAGAAGACTCGAGAGATGAAATAAACACTACTTCAAGGTTACTGAGAAGAGCCACACAACCTACCCACAACCCAGGGATACTCGGAACGTGGTTCAGAGAAGAAGGTTCAGAGCCCGGATCTTATTCCTTAAGAGAACAGAAAACCTCCCATTACATTTCAAGGCCATGGAAAAAGAAGAAATCAACACTGAAAGCAGCCCTTGATGGCAAATAATTGAAATCAGAACCAAACTTTACGAAATGAAAACAAGGTTCCAACAAAAGCAACAATATACAAACTTGGTTCTTTGAAAGCAAACGTAAATTTGACCAAACTTTATGCACACTATCCAAAGACAGGAGGACAAGACTCAATTTCCTGAAATTTGGAATGAAAAGGATCCATCACCGGGGAGCACAATGAAATACAGAGGATAATCAGAAACTCTTTGGGAAACTTATACCAGCATTGCAGACCCAAATGCACATCAGAAATTTAAACAGATCCAAATCAAGCAATGAAATTGAAGACACGCTGAACCCTACCAACAAAGGAAAGCCCAGGACCTGATGGAAGCTGAGCCCGGTTCAACCAGTCCTTTTATAAAGAGTTAATGGGAAACCCCCTGAAACCATTCCATGAAAAAGAAATGGAGGGAACCCGCCGGACAGACTCATTCTATGAAGGCCGCATCACCCCGATTCCAAAACCAGACAAAGACCCATCAGGAAACAAAACTTGAGGCCAATCATCCTCATGAAAATAAATGCAGAAGATCTTAGTAAAACATCGGTAATTCACTCACCAAAGCACAGGAAAAAGACAGGACACCACTAGGATCCCATGCGATTCATCTTGGGATGCAATTTGGGCTCCAGAGATGCAAAACAACAGACAATAGGGCAACCACACATTAGGGCAACCACCCATTAGAGCAACCACTGTGGGAAGCACTATGGAGATTCCTCCGAAAACAAGCAATGGAGCCACCCCAGGATCTGGCTGTCCACGCCTCTCTTGTGTTCAGCTGACCATCAGAGACACAAGTGTATCAATGTCTGCAGCCGCATAAACCTTACCAGCAGCGACATGTTGAATGGATGATACAATGAGGCGTATATACACGAACAAGTTTTAGCATTTGTTGAAGAATGAACTTATACCATTTTCGATGAGAGGAAGGAAGTGGAGAATCCCATGCTCAATTCAATAAGTCATAGGAGAATATGGAGCATTGAAAAGATTCCAATCAAGGCTGAAGGTAAAGCAACCTACTAGGAACAAGGTAGGCATGGATATCCTGAAGTGAAAGCAAAGCCTGGTAGAGCAGAAAAAGATCTTTGGGGGGACACAAGAGTTAGGGTAGTGGAGGGAATGTTGATGACAATTCTCTACAAGCCTGAAATTATATCATGGTGAATTGCAATTCAATGTATATCTATCAAAAACCACTAAATAAATGAATGCATGGTAGGTAGACCAGTAGATTAGAGCCAGTTGAGGGTGCAGGGAAATAAGAGGCAGGAACCAGGGTCCGTATGGTGTAAAAAAAAACACGTTTATGAATATGTCCATAGGAACCCAACTATCATGTACATGTTTAATGCAATGCAAAAGCAAAACAAAGGATGGAATTTTGCAAACTGGATATCCATACCAAGAAGAGTGAAACTAGGTCTCTGTGTCTTCTTATGCACAACACCACACAAGAGGGATAACAAACCTAGATATAACAAATGAGAAACATGGCAGCCATTGGAAGGAATACAGGGAAAACACCTCCGAATAGAGGCATCAGATAAGTCTTTAGGAAGAGGAATACTGCACGTGAGAACGTGCTCGCAAGAAGGGGTGAACATGAGTGCATCCAAATTCAATCTGCAGAACAGCAAAGAAAACCATTCACAGGGTGAGGAGAAGGCATATAGCCTAGGAGATGAGTTTTTGCCAGTTTCTCTTGGACCGTGGATTGCCATAATAATATGTACATAAACAGCTAAAGGTACTGAGCTGTGGGAAGACAAACAACCCATTTACCCAATGGCACATGATCACGAAGTACACAAAGGAACATGGATAATCGCTCAGCTCATCAAGGTCGTAACAATCCCAGTCTTCACACATGAGGGACATGCAAATCAAATTTCAACAGCGAGTCCATCTTACCCCATTCGGGAAGGTAATGTTGAGAACACAAATAACACACTCTGATGATCATGTGGAAATAGAAATGCTGCAACATTGTTGGTGAGGATGCTTATTACTACATCCACTATGGGAATCCGAATGGAGCTGACTCCTGAAACTCAAAAGGGCCCAGCTGTACCAATGCCCACTCTTGACTGAAAAACTCTAGTCAGCACTCAAACAATGGTTTATTTGGGCTCATGAAAATCTCTCTTCCAGCTTCCAGTAGCTATTTATTGGCTTTGCTTTCTAGTTCTTTATTCCCCATTCGCAGGCCTGACAGTTCTTGACTCCCACAAAGCACAGTCCTGTCCTTATGCCTCTCCTGGTGAGACACTTATTTTCTTTTGTGGCCCTGAGGTTAGGGGCCCTCTATGTAGGATCATTGTCAACATTATGAGGATATAACAGATGATATAATAGATGAAAACACCAACAAAAAACAGAAGAAGAAATCAAAGATGTGGCCAGGGGACGGGAAACAAGTATTAAAACATGCCTTACTTTGGGGTCAGGTGATGAAGGGGTAGCATCACGCAAGCCCTTCTTCATGGTAGGCACTAAACGGGGGGTGGAAACCACATGTTCTCCTTCAGTCTCAGTAGGACTGTTGTCCAGCAAGGCTCGGTGTTGTCGTTTCCCGAGGTCGATTTTTCCTGTTTTGGGAAGAAGTCAAAGTAAAACACACATGAAACTCTGTGTAACTGTAAGTCAATCAATAGCACATTTGGCACTCTTCAAAGACATTACCATGATTCGTGGATTGCCGGGGATTTTCACACACTTCCTCTTTTTCCTCAGGGGCATTCTGGGAAGGAAAAACACAGGATGCCAGGAATTAGCAAGCACTATAAAGACACTTTCTTCTCGGAAGCACAGAGATAGTTTCCTGAAACACACCACATCTGATGCCACAAAGCAAGGATCAGTTCCTCGGAAACAATTAGGGAGAATGCCTGGCGTTCCATCAGACTTTTATGCAATGAAATCAGAAATCAACAGTAGAAATAAAACACAGGAGCCCCTCACGCCCCCTCGACTGAGTGATCAACGACTGGAGAGCAGAAGACTCGAGAGATGAAATAAACACTACTTCAAGGTTACTGAGAAGAGCCACACAACCTACCCACAACCCAGGGATACTCGGAACGTGGTTCAGAGAAGAAGGTTCAGAGCCCGGATCTTATTCCTTAAGAGAACAGAAAACCTCCCATTACATTTCAAGGCCATGGAAAAAGAAGAAATCAACACTGAAAGCAGCCCTTGATGGCAAATAATTGAAATCAGAACCAAACTTTACGAAATGAAAACAAGGTTCCAACAAAAGCAACAATATACAAACTTGGTTCTTTGAAAGCAAACGTAAATTTGACCAAACTTTATGCACACTATCCAAAGACAGGAGGACAAGACTCAATTTCCTGAAATTTGGAATGAAAAGGATCCATCACCGGGGAGCACAATGAAATACAGAGGATAATCAGAAACTCTTTGGGAAACTTATACCAGCATTGCAGACCCAAATGCACATCAGAAATTTAAACAGATCCAAATCAAGCAATGAAATTGAAGACACGCTGAACCCTACCAACAAAGGAAAGCCCAGGACCTGATGGAAGCTGAGCCCGGTTCAACCAGTCCTTTTATAAAGAGTTAATGGGAAACCCCCTGAAACCATTCCATGAAAAAGAAATGGAGGGAACCCGCCGGACAGACTCATTCTATGAAGGCCGCATCACCCCGATTCCAAAACCAGACAAAGACCCATCCGGAAACAAAACTTGAGGCCAATCATCCTCATGAAAATAAATGCAGAAGATCTTAGTAAAACATCGGTAATTCACTCACCAAAGCACAGGAAAAAGACAGGACACCACTAGGATCCCATGCGATTCATCTTGGGATGCAATTTGGGCTCCAGAGATGCAAAACAACAGACAATAGGGCAACCACACATTAGGGCAACCACCCATTAGAGCAACCACTGTGGGAAGCACTATGGAGATTCCTCCGAAAACAAGCAATGGAGCCACCCCAGGATCTGGCTGTCCACGCCTCTCTTGTGTTCAGCTGACCATCAGAGACACAAGTGTATCAATGTCTGCAGCCGCATAAACCTTACCAGCAGCGACACGTTGAATGGATGATACAATGAGGCGTATATACACGAACAAGTTTTAGCATTTGTTGAAGAATGAACTTATACCATTTTCGATGAGAGGAAGGAAGTGGAGAATCCCATGCTCAATTCAATAAGTCATAGGAGAATATGGAGCATTGAAAAGATTCCAATCAAGGCTGAAGGTAAAGCAACCTACTAGGAACAAGGTAGGCATGGATATCCTGAAGTGAAAGCAAAGCCTGGTAGAGCAGAAAAAGATCTTTGGGGGGACACAAGAGTTAGGGTAGTGGAGGGAATGTTGATGACAATTCTCTACAAGCCTGAAATTATATCATGGTGAATTGCAATTCAATGTATATCTATCAAAAACCACTAAATAAATGAATGCATGGTAGGTAGACCAGTAGATTAGAGCCAGTTGAGGGTGCAGGGAAATAAGAGGCAGGAACCAGGGTCCGTATGGTGTAAAAAAAAACACGTTTATGAATATGTCCATAGGAACCCAACTATCATGGACATGTTTAATGCAATGCAAAAGCAAAACAAAGGATGGAATTTTGCAAACTGGATATCCATACCAAGAAGAGTGAAACTAGGTCTCTGTGTCTTCTTATGCACAACACCACACAAGAGGGATAACAAACCTAGATATAACAAATGAGAAACATGGCAGCCATTGGAAGGAATACAGGGAAAACACCTCCGAATAGAGGCATCAGATAAGTCTTTAGGAAGAGGAATATTGCACGTGAGAACGTGCTCGCAAGAAGGGGTGAACATGAGTGCATCCAAATTCAATCTGCAGAACAGCAAAGAAAACCACTCACAGGGTGAGGAGAAGGCATATAGCCTAGGAGATGAGTTTTTGCCAGTTTCTCTTGGACCGTGGATTGCCATAATAATATGTACATAAACAGCTAAAGGTACTGAGCTGTGGGAAGACAAACAACCCATTTACCCAATGGCACATGATCACGAAGTACACAAAGGAACATGGATAATCGCTCAGCTCATCAAGGTCGTAACAATCCCAGTCTTCACACATGAGGGACATGCAAATCAAATTTCAACAGCGAGTCCATCTTACCCCATTCGGGAAGGTAATGTTGAGAACACAAATAACACACTCTGATGATCATGTGGAAATAGAAATGCTGCAACATTGTTGGTGAGGATGCTTATTACTACATCCACTATGGGAATCCGAATGGAGCTGACTCCTGAAACTCAAAAGGGCCCAGCTGTACCAATGCCCACTCTTGACTGAAAAACTCTAGTCAGCACTCAAACAATGGTTTATTTGGGCTCATGAAAATCTCTCTTCCAGCTTCCAGTAGCTATTTATTGGCTTTGCTTTCTAGTTCTTTATTCCCCATTCGCAGGCCTGACAGTTCTTGACTCCCACAAAGCACAGTCCTGTCCTTATGCCTCTCCTGGTGAGACACTTATTTTCTTTTGTGGCCCTGAGGTTAGGGGCCCTCTATGTAGGATCATTGTCAACATTATGAGGATATAACAGATGATATAATAGATGAAAACACCAACAAAAAACAGAAGAAGAAATCAAAGATGTGGCCAGGGGACGGGAAACAAGTATTAAAACATGCCTTACTTTGGGGTCAGGTGATGAAGGGGTAGCATCACGCAAGCCCTTCTTCATGGTAGGCACTAAACGGGGGGTGGAAACCACATGTTCTCCTTCAGTCTCAGTAGGACTGTTGTCCAGCAAGGCTCGGTGTTGTCGTTTCCCGAGGTCGATTTTTCCTGTTTTGGGAAGAAGTCAAAGTAAAACACACATGAAACTCTGTGTAACTGTAAGTCAATCAATAGCACATTTGGCACTCTTCAAAGACATTACCATGATTCGTGGATTGCCGGGGATTTTCACACACTTCCTCTTTTTCCTCAGGGGCATTCTGGGAAGGAAAAACACAGGATGCCAGGAATTAGCAAGCACTATAAAGACACTTTCTTCTCGGAAGCACAGAGATAGTTTCCTGAAACACACCACATCTGATGCCACAAAGCAAGGATCAGTTCCTCGGAAACAATTAGGGAGAATGCCTGGCGTTCCATCAGACTTTTATGCAATGAAATCAGAAATCAACAGTAGAAATAAAACACAGGAGCCCCTCACGCCCCCTCGACTGAGTGATCAACGACTGGAGAGCAGAAGACTCGAGAGATGAAATAAACACTACTTCAAGGTTACTGAGAAGAGCCACACAACCTACCCACAACCCAGGGATACTCGGAACGTGGTTCAGAGAAGAAGGTTCAGAGCCCGGATCTTATTCCTTAAGAGAACAGAAAACCTCCCATTACATTTCAAGGCCATGGAAAAAGAAGAAATCAACACTGAAAGCAGCCCTTGATGGCAAATAATTGAAATCAGAACCAAACTTTACGAAATGAAAACAAGGTTCCAACAAAAGCAACAATATACAAACTTGGTTCTTTGAAAGCAAACGTAAATTTGACCAAACTTTATGCACACTATCCAAAGACAGGAGGACAAGACTCAATTTCCTGAAATTTGGAATGAAAAGGATCCATCACCGGGGAGCACAATGAAATACAGAGGATAATCAGAAACTCTTTGGGAAACTTATACCAGCATTGCAGACCCAAATGCACATCAGAAATTTAAACAGATCCAAATCAAGCAATGAAATTGAAGACACGCTGAACCCTACCAACAAAGGAAAGCCCAGGACCTGATGGAAGCTGAGCCCGGTTCAACCAGTCCTTTTATAAAGAGTTAATGGGAAACCCCCTGAAACCATTCCATGAAAAAGAAATGGAGGGAACCCGCCGGACAGACTCATTCTATGAAGGCCGCATCACCCCGATTCCAAAACCAGACAAAGACCCATCAGGAAACAAAACTTGAGGCCAATCATCCTCATGAAAATAAATGCAGAAGATCTTAGTAAAACATCGGTAATTCACTCACCAAAGCACAGGAAAAAGACAGGACACCACTAGGATCCCATGCGATTCATCTTGGGATGCAATTTGGGCTCCAGAGATGCAAAACAACAGACAATAGGGCAACCACACATTAGGGCAACCACCCATTAGAGCAACCACTGTGGGAAGCACTATGGAGATTCCTCCGAAAACAAGCAATGGAGCCACCCCAGGATCTGGCTGTCCACGCCTCTCTTGTGTTCAGCTGACCATCAGAGACACAAGTGTATCAATGTCTGCAGCCGCATAAACCTTACCAGCAGCGACATGTTGAATGGATGATACAATGAGGCGTATATACACGAACAAGTTTTAGCATTTGTTGAAGAATGAACTTATACCATTTTCGATGAGAGGAAGGAAGTGGAGAATCCCATGCTCAATTCAATAAGTCATAGGAGAATATGGAGCATTGAAAAGATTCCAATCAAGGCTGAAGGTAAAGCAACCTACTAGGAACAAGGTAGGCATGGATATCCTGAAGTGAAAGCAAAGCCTGGTAGAGCAGAAAAAGATCTTTGGGGGGACACAAGAGTTAGGGTAGTGGAGGGAATGTTGATGACAATTCTCTACAAGCCTGAAATTATATCATGGTGAATTGCAATTCAATGTATATCTATCAAAAACCACTAAATAAATGAATGCATGGTAGGTAGACCAGTAGATTAGAGCCAGTTGAGGGTGCAGGGAAATAAGAGGCAGGAACCAGGGTCCGTATGGTGTAAAAAAAAACACGTTTATGAATATGTCCATAGGAACCCAACTATCATGTACATGTTTAATGCAATGCAAAAGCAAAACAAAGGATGGAATTTTGCAAACTGGATATCCATACCAAGAAGAGTGAAACTAGGTCTCTGTGTCTTCTTATGCACAACACCACACAAGAGGGATAACAAACCTAGATATAACAAATGAGAAACATGGCAGCCATTGGAAGGAATACAGGGAAAACACCTCCGAATAGAGGCATCAGATAAGTCTTTAGGAAGAGGAATACTGCACGTGAGAACGTGCTCGCAAGAAGGGGTGAACATGAGTGCATCCAAATTCAATCTGCAGAACAGCAAAGAAAACCATTCACAGGGTGAGGAGAAGGCATATAGCCTAGGAGATGAGTTTTTGCCAGTTTCTCTTGGACCGTGGATTGCCATAATAATATGTACATAAACAGCTAAAGGTACTGAGCTGTGGGAAGACAAACAACCCATTTACCCAATGGCACATGATCACGAAGTACACAAAGGAACATGGATAATCGCTCAGCTCATCAAGGTCGTAACAATCCCAGTCTTCACACATGAGGGACATGCAAATCAAATTTCAACAGCGAGTCCATCTTACCCCATTCGGGAAGGTAATGTTGAGAACACAAATAACACACTCTGATGATCATGTGGAAATAGAAATGCTGCAACATTGTTGGTGAGGATGCTTATTACTACATCCACTATGGGAATCCGAATGGAGCTGACTCCTGAAACTCAAAAGGGCCCAGCTGTACCAATGCCCACTCTTGACTGAAAAACTCTAGTCAGCACTCAAACAATGGTTTATTTGGGCTCATGAAAATCTCTCTTCCAGCTTCCAGTAGCTATTTATTGGCTTTGCTTTCTAGTTCTTTATTCCCCATTCGCAGGCCTGACAGTTCTTGACTCCCACAAAGCACAGTCCTGTCCTTATGCCTCTCCTGGTGAGACACTTATTTTCTTTTGTGGCCCTGAGGTTAGGGGCCCTCTATGTAGGATCATTGTCAACATTATGAGGATATAACAGATGATATAATAGATGAAAACACCAACAAAAAACAGAAGAAGAAATCAAAGATGTGGCCAGGGGACGGGAAACAAGTATTAAAACATGCCTTACTTTGGGGTCAGGTGATGAAGGGGTAGCATCACGCAAGCCCTTCTTCGTGGTAGGCACTAAACGGGGGGTGGAAACCACATGTTCTCCTTCAGTCTCAGTAGGACTGTTGTCCAGCAAGGCTCGGTGTTGTCGTTTCCCGAGGTCGATTTTTCCTGTTTTGGGAAGAAGTCAAAGTAAAACACACATGAAACTCTGTGTAACTGTAAGTCAATCAATAGCACATTTGGCACTCTTCAAAGACATTACCATGATTCGTGGATTGCCGGGGATTTTCACACACTTCCTCTTTTTCCTCAGGGGCATTCTGGGAAGGAAAAACACAGGATGCCAGGAATTAGCAAGCACTATAAAGACACTTTCTTCTCGGAAGCACAGAGATAGTTTCCTGAAACACACCACATCTGATGCCACAAAGCAAGGATCAGTTCCTCGGAAACAATTAGGGAGAATGCCTGGCGTTCCATCAGACTTTTATGCAATGAAATCAGAAATCAACAGTAGAAATAAAACACAGGAGCCCCTCACGCCCCCTCGACTGAGTGATCAACGACTGGAGAGCAGAAGACTCGAGAGATGAAATAAACACTACTTCAAGGTTACTGAGAAGAGCCACACAACCTACCCACAACCCAGGGATACTCGGAACGTGGTTCAGAGAAGAAGGTTCAGAGCCCGGATCTTATTCCTTAAGAGAACAGAAAACCTCCCATTACATTTCAAGGCCATGGAAAAAGAAGAAATCAACACTGAAAGCAGCCCTTGATGGCAAATAATTGAAATCAGAACCAAACTTTACGAAATGAAAACAAGGTTCCAACAAAAGCAACAATATACAAACTTGGTTCTTTGAAAGCAAACGTAAATTTGACCAAACTTTATGCACACTATCCAAAGACAGGAGGACAAGACTCAATTTCCTGAAATTTGGAATGAAAAGGATCCATCACCGGGGAGCACAATGAAATACAGAGGATAATCAGAAACTCTTTGGGAAACTTATACCAGCATTGCAGACCCAAATGCACATCAGAAATTTAAACAGATCCAAATCAAGCAATGAAATTGAAGACACGCTGAACCCTACCAACAAAGGAAAGCCCAGGACCTGATGGAAGCTGAGCCCGGTTCAACCAGTCCTTTTATAAAGAGTTAATGGGAAACCCCCTGAAACCATTCCATGAAAAAGAAATGGAGGGAACCCGCCGGACAGACTCATTCTATGAAGGCCGCATCACCCCGATTCCAAAACCAGACAAAGACCCATCAGGAAACAAAACTTGAGGCCAATCATCCTCATGAAAATAAATGCAGAAGATCTTAGTAAAACATTGGTAATTCACTCACCAAAGCACAGGAAAAAGACAGGACACCACTAGGATCCCATGCGATTCATCTTGGGATGCAATTTGGGCTCCAGAGATGCAAAACAACAGACAATAGGGCAACCACACATTAGGGCAACCACCCATTAGAGCAACCACTGTGGGAAGCACTATGGAGATTCCTCCGAAAACAAGCAATGGAGCCACCCCAGGATCTGGCTGTCCACGCCTCTCTTGTGTTCAGCTGACCATCAGAGACACAAGTGTATCAATGTCTGCAGCCGCATAAACCTTACCAGCAGCGACATGTTGAATGGATGATACAATGAGGCGTATATACACGAACAAGTTTTAGCATTTGTTGAAGAATGAACTTATACCATTTTCGATGAGAGGAAGGAAGTGGAGAATCCCATGCTCAATTCAATAAGTCATAGGAGAATATGGAGCATTGAAAAGATTCCAATCAAGGCTGAAGGTAAAGCAACCTACTAGGAACAAGGTAGGCATGGATATCCTGAAGTGAAAGCAAAGCCTGGTAGAGCAGAAAAAGATCTTTGGGGGGACACAAGAGTTAGGGTAGTGGAGGGAATGTTGATGACAATTCTCTACAAGCCTGAAATTATATCATGGTGAATTGCAATTCAATGTATATCTATCAAAAACCACTAAATAAATGAATGCATGGTAGGTAGACCAGTAGATTAGAGCCAGTTGAGGGTGCAGGGAAATAAGAGGCAGGAACCAGGGTCCGTATGGTGTAAAAAAAAACACGTTTATGAATATGTCCATAGGAACCCAACTATCATGTACATGTTTAATGCAATGCAAAAGCAAAACAAAGGATGGAATTTTGCAAACTGGATATCCATACCAAGAAGAGTGAAACTAGGTCTCTGTGTCTTCTTATGCACAACACCACACAAGAGGGATAACAAACCTAGATATAACAAATGAGAAACATGGCAGCCATTGGAAGGAATACAGGGAAAACACCTCCGAATAGAGGCATCAGATAAGTCTTTAGGAAGAGGAATATTGCACGTGAGAACGTGCTCGCAAGAAGGGGTGAACATGAGTGCATCCAAATTCAATCTGCAGAACAGCAAAGAAAACCACTCACAGGGTGAGGAGAAGGCATATAGCCTAGGAGATGAGTTTTTGCCAGTTTCTCTTGGACCGTGGATTGCCATAATAATATGTACATAAACAGCTAAAGGTACTGAGCTGTGGGAAGACAAACAACCCATTTACCCAATGGCACATGATCACGAAGTACACAAAGGAACATGGATAATCGCTCAGCTCATCAAGGTCGTAACAATCCCAGTCTTCACACATGAGGGACATGCAAATCAAATTTCAACAGCGAGTCCATCTTACCCCATTCGGGAAGGTAATGTTGAGAACACAAATAACACACTCTGATGATCATGTGGAAATAGAAATGCTGCAACATTGTTGGTGAGGATGCTTATTACTACATCCACTATGGGAATCCGAATGGAGCTGACTCCTGAAACTCAAAAGGGCCCAGCTGTACCAATGCCCACTCTTGACTGAAAAACTCTAGTCAGCACTCAAACAATGGTTTATTTGGGCTCATGAAAATCTCTCTTCCAGCTTCCAGTAGCTATTTATTGGCTTTGCTTTCTAGTTCTTTATTCCCCATTCGCAGGCCTGACAGTTCTTGACTCCCACAAAGCACAGTCCTGTCCTTATGCCTCTCCTGGTGAGACACTTATTTTCTTTTGTGGCCCTGAGGTTAGGGGCCCTCTATGTAGGATCATTGTCAACATTATGAGGATATAACAGATGATATAATAGATGAAAACACCAACAAAAAACAGAAGAAGAAATCAAAGATGTGGCCAGGGGACGGGAAACAAGTATTAAAACATGCCTTACTTTGGGGTCAGGTGATGAAGGGGTAGCATCACGCAAGCCCTTCTTCGTGGTAGGCACTAAACGGGGGGTGGAAACCACATGTTCTCCTTCAGTCTCAGTAGGACTGTTGTCCAGCAAGGCTCGGTGTTGTCGTTTCCCGAGGTCGATTTTTCCTGTTTTGGGAAGAAGTCAAAGTAAAACACACATGAAACTCTGTGTAACTGTAAGTCAATCAATAGCACATTTGGCACTCTTCAAAGACATTACCATGATTCGTGGATTGCCGGGGATTTTCACACACTTCCTCTTTTTCCTCAGGGGCATTCTGGGAAGGAAAAACACAGGATGCCAGGAATTAGCAAGCACTATAAAGACACTTTCTTCTCGGAAGCACAGAGATAGTTTCCTGAAACACACCACATCTGATGCCACAAAGCAAGGATCAGTTCCTCGGAAACAATTAGGGAGAATGCCTGGCGTTCCATCAGACTTTTATGCAATGAAATCAGAAATCAACAGTAGAAATAAAACACAGGAGCCCCTCACGCCCCCTCGACTGAGTGATCAACGACTGGAGAGCAGAAGACTCGAGAGATGAAATAAACACTACTTCAAGGTTACTGAGAAGAGCCACACAACCTACCCACAACCCAGGGATACTCGGAACGTGGTTCAGAGAAGAAGGTTCAGAGCCCGGATCTTATTCCTTAAGAGAACAGAAAACCTCCCATTACATTTCAAGGCCATGGAAAAAGAAGAAATCAACACTGAAAGCAGCCCTTGATGGCAAATAATTGAAATCAGAACCAAACTTTACGAAATGAAAACAAGGTTCCAACAAAAGCAACAATATACAAACTTGGTTCTTTGAAAGCAAACGTAAATTTGACCAAACTTTATGCACACTATCCAAAGACAGGAGGACAAGACTCAATTTCCTGAAATTTGGAATGAAAAGGATCCATCACCGGGGAGCACAATGAAATACAGAGGATAATCAGAAACTCTTTGGGAAACTTATACCAGCATTGCAGACCCAAATGCACATCAGAAATTTAAACAGATCCAAATCAAGCAATGAAATTGAAGACACGCTGAACCCTACCAACAAAGGAAAGCCCAGGACCTGATGGAAGCTGAGCCCGGTTCAACCAGTCCTTTTATAAAGAGTTAATGGGAAACCCCCTGAAACCATTCCATGAAAAAGAAATGGAGGGAACCCGCCGGACAGACTCATTCTATGAAGGCCGCATCACCCCGATTCCAAAACCAGACAAAGACCCATCAGGAAACAAAACTTGAGGCCAATCATCCTCATGAAAATAAATGCAGAAGATCTTAGTAAAACATCGGTAATTCACTCACCAAAGCACAGGAAAAAGACAGGACACCACTAGGATCCCATGCGATTCATCTTGGGATGCAATTTGGGCTCCAGAGATGCAAAACAACAGACAATAGGGCAACCACACATTAGGGCAACCACCCATTAGAGCAACCACTGTGGGAAGCACTATGGAGATTCCTCCGAAAACAAGCAATGGAGCCACCCCAGGATCTGGCTGTCCACGCCTCTCTTGTGTTCAGCTGACCATCAGAGACACAAGTGTATCAATGTCTGCAGCCGCATAAACCTTACCAGCAGCGACATGTTGAATGGATGATACAATGAGGCGTATATACACGAACAAGTTTTAGCATTTGTTGAAGAATGAACTTATACCATTTTCGATGAGAGGAAGGAAGTGGAGAATCCCATGCTCAATTCAATAAGTCATAGGAGAATATGGAGCATTGAAAAGATTCCAATCAAGGCTGAAGGTAAAGCAACCTACTAGGAACAAGGTAGGCATGGATATCCTGAAGTGAAAGCAAAGCCTGGTAGAGCAGAAAAAGATCTTTGGGGGGACACAAGAGTTAGGGTAGTGGAGGGAATGTTGATGACAATTCTCTACAAGCCTGAAATTATATCATGGTGAATTGCAATTCAATGTATATCTATCAAAAACCACTAAATAAATGAATGCATGGTAGGTAGACCAGTAGATTAGAGCCAGTTGAGGGTGCAGGGAAATAAGAGGCAGGAACCAGGGTCCGTATGGTGTAAAAAAAAACACGTTTATGAATATGTCCATAGGAACCCAACTATCATGTACATGTTTAATGCAATGCAAAAGCAAAACAAAGGATGGAATTTTGCAAACTGGATATCCATACCAAGAAGAGTGAAACTAGGTCTCTGTGTCTTCTTATGCACAACACCACACAAGAGGGATAACAAACCTAGATATAACAAATGAGAAACATGGCAGCCATTGGAAGGAATACAGGGAAAACACCTCCGAATAGAGGCATCAGATAAGTCTTTAGGAAGAGGAATACTGCACGTGAGAACGTGCTCGCAAGAAGGGGTGAACATGAGTGCATCCAAATTCAATCTGCAGAACAGCAAAGAAAACCATTCACAGGGTGAGGAGAAGGCATATAGCCTAGGAGATGAGTTTTTGCCAGTTTCTCTTGGACCGTGGATTGCCATAATAATATGTACATAAACAGCTAAAGGTACTGAGCTGTGGGAAGACAAACAACCCATTTACCCAATGGCACATGATCACGAAGTACACAAAGGAACATGGATAATCGCTCAGCTCATCAAGGTCGTAACAATCCCAGTCTTCACACATGAGGGACATGCAAATCAAATTTCAACAGCGAGTCCATCTTACCCCATTCGGGAAGGTAATGTTGAGAACACAAATAACACACTCTGATGATCATGTGGAAATAGAAATGCTGCAACATTGTTGGTGAGGATGCTTATTACTACATCCACTATGGGAATCCGAATGGAGCTGACTCCTGAAACTCAAAAGGGCCCAGCTGTACCAATGCCCACTCTTGACTGAAAAACTCTAGTCAGCACTCAAACAATGGTTTATTTGGGCTCATGAAAATCTCTCTTCCAGCTTCCAGTAGCTATTTATTGGCTTTGCTTTCTAGTTCTTTATTCCCCATTCGCAGGCCTGACAGTTCTTGACTCCCACAAAGCACAGTCCTGTCCTTATGCCTCTCCTGGTGAGACACTTATTTTCTTTTGTGGCCCTGAGGTTAGGGGCCCTCTATGTAGGATCATTGTCAACATTATGAGGATATAACAGATGATATAATAGATGAAAACACCAACAAAAAACAGAAGAAGAAATCAAAGATGTGGCCAGGGGACGGGAAACAAGTATTAAAACATGCCTTACTTTGGGGTCAGGTGATGAAGGGGTAGCATCACGCAAGCCCTTCTTCGTGGTAGGCACTAAACGGGGGGTGGAAACCACATGTTCTCCTTCAGTCTCAGTAGGACTGTTGTCCAGCAAGGCTCGGTGTTGTCGTTTCCCGAGGTCGATTTTTCCTGTTTTGGGAAGAAGTCAAAGTAAAACACACATGAAACTCTGTGTAACTGTAAGTCAATCAATAGCACATTTGGCACTCTTCAAAGACATTACCATGATTCGTGGATTGCCGGGGATTTTCACACACTTCCTCTTTTTCCTCAGGGGCATTCTGGGAAGGAAAAACACAGGATGCCAGGAATTAGCAAGCACTATAAAGACACTTTCTTCTCGGAAGCACAGAGATAGTTTCCTGAAACACACCACATCTGATGCCACAAAGCAAGGATCAGTTCCTCGGAAACAATTAGGGAGAATGCCTGGCGTTCCATCAGACTTTTATGCAATGAAATCAGAAATCAACAGTAGAAATAAAACACAGGAGCCCCTCGCGCCCCCTCGACTGAGTGATCAACGACTGGAGAGCAGAAGACTCGAGAGATGAAATAAACACTACTTCAAGGTTACTGAGAAGAGCCACACAACCTACCCACAACCCAGGGATACTCGGAACGTGGTTCAGAGAAGAAGGTTCAGAGCCCGGATCTTATTCCTTAAGAGAACAGAAAACCTCCCATTACATTTCAAGGCCATGGAAAAAGAAGAAATCAACACTGAAAGCAGCCCTTGATGGCAAATAATTGAAATCAGAACCAAACTTTACGAAATGAAAACAAGGTTCCAACAAAAGCAACAATATACAAACTTGGTTCTTTGAAAGCAAACGTAAATTTGACCAAACTTTATGCACACTATCCAAAGACAGGAGGACAAGACTCAATTTCCTGAAATTTGGAATGAAAAGGATCCATCACCGGGGAGCACAATGAAATACAGAGGATAATCAGAAACTCTTTGGGAAACTTATACCAGCATTGCAGACCCAAATGCACATCAGAAATTTAAACAGATCCAAATCAAGCAATGAAATTGAAGACACGCTGAACCCTACCAACAAAGGAAAGCCCAGGACCTGATGGAAGCTGAGCCCAGTTCAACCAGTCCTTTTATAAAGAGTTAATGGGAAACCCCCTGAAACCATTCCATGAAAAAGAAATGGAGGGAACCCGCCGGACAGACTCATTCTATGAAGGCCGCATCACCCCGATTCCAAAACCAGACAAAGACCCATCAGGAAACAAAACTTGAGGCCAATCATCCTCATGAAAATAAATGCAGAAGATCTTAGTAAAACATTGGTAATTCACTCACCAAAGCACAGGAAAAAGACAGGACACCACTAGGATCCCATGCGATTCATCTTGGGATGCAATTTGGGCTCCAGAGATGCAAAACAACAGACAATAGGGCAACCACACATTAGGGCAACCACCCATTAGAGCAACCACTGTGGGAAGCACTATGGAGATTCCTCCGAAAACAAGCAATGGAGCCACCCCAGGATCTGGCTGTCCACGCCTCTCTTGTGTTCAGCTGACCATCAGAGACACAAGTGTATCAATGTCTGCAGCCGCATAAACCTTACCAGCAGCGACATGTTGAATGGATGATACAATGAGGCGTATATACACGAACAAGTTTTAGCATTTGTTGAAGAATGAACTTATACCATTTTCAATGAGAGGAAGGAAGTGGAGAATCCCATGCTCAATTCAATAAGTCATAGGAGAATATGGAGCATTGAAAAGATTCCAATCAAGGCTGAAGGTAAAGCAACCTACTAGGAACAAGGTAGGCATGGATATCCTGAAGTGAAAGCAAAGCCTGGTAGAGCAGAAAAAGATCTTTGGGGGGACACAAGAGTTAGGGTAGTGGAGGGAATGTTGATGACAATTCTCTACAAGCCTGAAATTATATCATGGTGAATTGCAATTCAATGTATATCTATCAAAAACCACTAAATAAATGAATGCATGGTAGGTAGACCAGTAGATTAGAGCCAGTTGAGGGTGCAGGGAAATAAGAGGCAGGAACCAGGGTCCGTATGGTGTAAAAAAAAACACGTTTATGAATATGTCCATAGGAACCCAACTATCATGTACATGTTTAATGCAATGCAAAAGCAAAACAAAGGATGGAATTTTGCAAACTGGATATCCATACCAAGAAGAGTGAAACTAGGTCTCTGTGTCTTCTTATGCACAACACCACACAAGAGGGATAACAAACCTAGATATAACAAATGAGAAACATGGCAGCCATTGGAAGGAATACAGGGAAAACACCTCCGAATAGAGGCATCAGATAAGTCTTTAGGAAGAGGAATATTGCACGTGAGAACGTGCTCGCAAGAAGGGGTGAACATGAGTGCATCCAAATTCAATCTGCAGAACAGCAAAGAAAACCACTCACAGGGTGAGGAGAAGGCATATAGCCTAGGAGATGAGTTTTTGCCAGTTTCTCTTGGACCGTGGATTGCCATAATAATATGTACATAAACAGCTAAAGGTACTGAGCTGTGGGAAGACAAACAACCCATTTACCCAATGGCACATGATCACGAAGTACACAAAGGAACATGGATAATCGCTCAGCTCATCAAGGTCGTAACAATCCCAGTCTTCACACATGAGGGACATGCAAATCAAATTTCAACAGCGAGTCCATCTTACCCCATTCGGGAAGGTAATGTTGAGAACACAAATAACACACTCTGATGATCATGTGGAAATAGAAATGCTGCAACATTGTTGGTGAGGATGCTTATTACTACATCCACTATGGGAATCCGAATGGAGCTGACTCCTGAAACTCAAAAGGGCCCAGCTGTACCAATGCCCACTCTTGACTGAAAAACTCTAGTCAGCACTCAAACAATGGTTTATTTGGGCTCATGAAAATCTCTCTTCCAGCTTCCAGTAGCTATTTATTGGCTTTGCTTTCTAGTTCTTTATTCCCCATTCGCAGGCCTGACAGTTCTTGACTCCCACAAAGCACAGTCCTGTCCTTATGCCTCTCCTGGTGAGACACTTATTTTCTTTTGTGGCCCTGAGGTTAGGGGCCCTCTATGTAGGATCATTGTCAACATTATGAGGATATAACAGATGATATAATAGATGAAAACACCAACAAAAAACAGAAGAAGAAATCAAAGATGTGGCCAGGGGACGGGAAACAAGTATTAAAACATGCCTTACTTTGGGGTCAGGTGATGAAGGGGTAGCATCACGCAAGCCCTTCTTCGTGGTAGGCACTAAACGGGGGGTGGAAACCACATGTTCTCCTTCAGTCTCAGTAGGACTGTTGTCCAGCAAGGCTCGGTGTTGTCGTTTCCCGAGGTCGATTTTTCCTGTTTTGGGAAGAAGTCAAAGTAAAACACACATGAAACTCTGTGTAACTGTAAGTCAATCAATAGCACATTTGGCACTCTTCAAAGACATTACCATGATTCGTGGATTGCCGGGGATTTTCACACACTTCCTCTTTTTCCTCAGGGGCATTCTGGGAAGGAAAAACACAGGATGCCAGGAATTAGCAAGCACTATAAAGACACTTTCTTCTCGGAAGCACAGAGATAGTTTCCTGAAACACACCACATCTGATGCCACAAAGCAAGGATCAGTTCCTCGGAAACAATTAGGGAGAATGCCTGGCGTTCCATCAGACTTTTATGCAATGAAATCAGAAATCAACAGTAGAAATAAAACACAGGAGCCCCTCACGCCCCCTCGACTGAGTGATCAACGACTGGAGAGCAGAAGACTCGAGAGATGAAATAAACACTACTTCAAGGTTACTGAGAAGAGCCACACAACCTACCCACAACCCAGGGATACTCGGAACGTGGTTCAGAGAAGAAGGTTCAGAGCCCGGATCTTATTCCTTAAGAGAACAGAAAACCTCCCATTACATTTCAAGGCCATGGAAAAAGAAGAAATCAACACTGAAAGCAGCCCTTGATGGCAAATAATTGAAATCAGAACCAAACTTTACGAAATGAAAACAAGGTTCCAACAAAAGCAACAATATACAAACTTGGTTCTTTGAAAGCAAACGTAAATTTGACCAAACTTTATGCACACTATCCAAAGACAGGAGGACAAGACTCAATTTCCTGAAATTTGGAATGAAAAGGATCCATCACCGGGGAGCACAATGAAATACAGAGGATAATCAGAAACTCTTTGGGAAACTTATACCAGCATTGCAGACCCAAATGCACATCAGAAATTTAAACAGATCCAAATCAAGCAATGAAATTGAAGACACGCTGAACCCTACCAACAAAGGAAAGCCCAGGACCTGATGGAAGCTGAGCCCGGTTCAACCAGTCCTTTTATAAAGAGTTAATGGGAAACCCCCTGAAACCATTCCATGAAAAAGAAATGGAGGGAACCCGCCGGACAGACTCATTCTATGAAGGCCGCATCACCCCGATTCCAAAACCAGACAAAGACCCATCAGGAAACAAAACTTGAGGCCAATCATCCTCATGAAAATAAATGCAGAAGATCTTAGTAAAACATCGGTAATTCACTCACCAAAGCACAGGAAAAAGACAGGACACCACTAGGATCCCATGCGATTCATCTTGGGATGCAATTTGGGCTCCAGAGATGCAAAACAACAGACAATAGGGCAACCACACATTAGGGCAACCACCCATTAGAGCAACCACTGTGGGAAGCACTATGGAGATTCCTCCGAAAACAAGCAATGGAGCCACCCCAGGATCTGGCTGTCCACGCCTCTCTTGTGTTCAGCTGACCATCAGAGACACAAGTGTATCAATGTCTGCAGCCGCATAAACCTTACCAGCAGCGACATGTTGAATGGATGATACAATGAGGCGTATATACACGAACAAGTTTTAGCATTTGTTGAAGAATGAACTTATACCATTTTCGATGAGAGGAAGGAAGTGGAGAATCCCATGCTCAATTCAATAAGTCATAGGAGAATATGGAGCATTGAAAAGATTCCAATCAAGGCTGAAGGTAAAGCAACCTACTAGGAACAAGGTAGGCATGGATATCCTGAAGTGAAAGCAAAGCCTGGTAGAGCAGAAAAAGATCTTTGGGGGGACACAAGAGTTAGGGTAGTGGAGGGAATGTTGATGACAATTCTCTACAAGCCTGAAATTATATCATGGTGAATTGCAATTCAATGTATATCTATCAAAAACCACTAAATAAATGAATGCATGGTAGGTAGACCAGTAGATTAGAGCCAGTTGAGGGTGCAGGGAAATAAGAGGCAGGAACCAGGGTCCGTATGGTGTAAAAAAAAACACGTTTATGAATATGTCCATAGGAACCCAACTATCATGTACATGTTTAATGCAATGCAAAAGCAAAACAAAGGATGGAATTTTGCAAACTGGATATCCATACCAAGAAGAGTGAAACTAGGTCTCTGTGTCTTCTTATGCACAACACCACACAAGAGGGATAACAAACCTAGATATAACAAATGAGAAACATGGCAGCCATTGGAAGGAATACAGGGAAAACACCTCCGAATAGAGGCATCAGATAAGTCTTTAGGAAGAGGAATACTGCACGTGAGAACGTGCTCGCAAGAAGGGGTGAACATGAGTGCATCCAAATTCAATCTGCAGAACAGCAAAGAAAACCATTCACAGGGTGAGGAGAAGGCATATAGCCTAGGAGATGAGTTTTTGCCAGTTTCTCTTGGACCGTGGATTGCCATAATAATATGTACATAAACAGCTAAAGGTACTGAGCTGTGGGAAGACAAACAACCCATTTACCCAATGGCACATGATCACGAAGTACACAAAGGAACATGGATAATCGCTCAGCTCATCAAGGTCGTAACAATCCCAGTCTTCACACATGAGGGACATGCAAATCAAATTTCAACAGCGAGTCCATCTTACCCCATTCGGGAAGGTAATGTTGAGAACACAAATAACACACTCTGATGATCATGTGGAAATAGAAATGCTGCAACATTGTTGGTGAGGATGCTTATTACTACATCCACTATGGGAATCCGAATGGAGCTGACTCCTGAAACTCAAAAGGGCCCAGCTGTACCAATGCCCACTCTTGACTGAAAAACTCTAGTCAGCACTCAAACAATGGTTTATTTGGGCTCATGAAAATCTCTCTTCCAGCTTCCAGTAGCTATTTATTGGCTTTGCTTTCTAGTTCTTTATTCCCCATTCGCAGGCCTGACAGTTCTTGACTCCCACAAAGCACAGTCCTGTCCTTATGCCTCTCCTGGTGAGACACTTATTTTCTTTTGTGGCCCTGAGGTTAGGGGCCCTCTATGTAGGATCATTGTCAACATTATGAGGATATAACAGATGATATAATAGATGAAAACACCAACAAAAAACAGAAGAAGAAATCAAAGATGTGGCCAGGGGACGGGAAACAAGTATTAAAACATGCCTTACTTTGGGGTCAGGTGATGAAGGGGTAGCATCACGCAAGCCCTTCTTCGTGGTAGGCACTAAACGGGGGGTGGAAACCACATGTTCTCCTTCAGTCTCAGTAGGACTGTTGTCCAGCAAGGCTCGGTGTTGTCGTTTCCCGAGGTCGATTTTTCCTGTTTTGGGAAGAAGTCAAAGTAAAACACACATGAAACTCTGTGTAACTGTAAGTCAATCAATAGCACATTTGGCACTCTTCAAAGACATTACCATGATTCGTGGATTGCCGGGGATTTTCACACACTTCCTCTTTTTCCTCAGGGGCATTCTGGGAAGGAAAAACACAGGATGCCAGGAATTAGCAAGCACTATAAAGACACTTTCTTCTCGGAAGCACAGAGATAGTTTCCTGAAACACACCACATCTGATGCCACAAAGCAAGGATCAGTTCCTCGGAAACAATTAGGGAGAATGCCTGGCGTTCCATCAGACTTTTATGCAATGAAATCAGAAATCAACAGTAGAAATAAAACACAGGAGCCCCTCGCGCCCCCTCGACTGAGTGATCAACGACTGGAGAGCAGAAGACTCGAGAGATGAAATAAACACTACTTCAAGGTTACTGAGAAGAGCCACACAACCTACCCACAACCCAGGGATACTCGGAACGTGGTTCAGAGAAGAAGGTTCAGAGCCCGGATCTTATTCCTTAAGAGAACAGAAAACCTCCCATTACATTTCAAGGCCATGGAAAAAGAAGAAATCAACACTGAAAGCAGCCCTTGATGGCAAATAATTGAAATCAGAACCAAACTTTACGAAATGAAAACAAGGTTCCAACAAAAGCAACAATATACAAACTTGGTTCTTTGAAAGCAAACGTAAATTTGACCAAACTTTATGCACACTATCCAAAGACAGGAGGACAAGACTCAATTTCCTGAAATTTGGAATGAAAAGGATCCATCACCGGGGAGCACAATGAAATACAGAGGATAATCAGAAACTCTTTGGGAAACTTATACCAGCATTGCAGACCCAAATGCACATCAGAAATTTAAACAGATCCAAATCAAGCAATGAAATTGAAGACACGCTGAACCCTACCAACAAAGGAAAGCCCAGGACCTGATGGAAGCTGAGCCCAGTTCAACCAGTCCTTTTATAAAGAGTTAATGGGAAACCCCCTGAAACCATTCCATGAAAAAGAAATGGAGGGAACCCGCCGGACAGACTCATTCTATGAAGGCCGCATCACCCCGATTCCAAAACCAGACAAAGACCCATCAGGAAACAAAACTTGAGGCCAATCATCCTCATGAAAATAAATGCAGAAGATCTTAGTAAAACATTGGTAATTCACTCACCAAAGCACAGGAAAAAGACAGGACACCACTAGGATCCCATGCGATTCATCTTGGGATGCAATTTGGGCTCCAGAGATGCAAAACAACAGACAATAGGGCAACCACACATTAGGGCAACCACCCATTAGAGCAACCACTGTGGGAAGCACTATGGAGATTCCTCCGAAAACAAGCAATGGAGCCACCCCAGGATCTGGCTGTCCACGCCTCTCTTGTGTTCAGCTGACCATCAGAGACACAAGTGTATCAATGTCTGCAGCCGCATAAACCTTACCAGCAGCGACATGTTGAATGGATGATACAATGAGGCGTATATACACGAACAAGTTTTAGCATTTGTTGAAGAATGAACTTATACCATTTTCAATGAGAGGAAGGAAGTGGAGAATCCCATGCTCAATTCAATAAGTCATAGGAGAATATGGAGCATTGAAAAGATTCCAATCAAGGCTGAAGGTAAAGCAACCTACTAGGAACAAGGTAGGCATGGATATCCTGAAGTGAAAGCAAAGCCTGGTAGAGCAGAAAAAGATCTTTGGGGGGACACAAGAGTTAGGGTAGTGGAGGGAATGTTGATGACAATTCTCTACAAGCCTGAAATTATATCATGGTGAATTGCAATTCAATGTATATCTATCAAAAACCACTAAATAAATGAATGCATGGTAGGTAGACCAGTAGATTAGAGCCAGTTGAGGGTGCAGGGAAATAAGAGGCAGGAACCAGGGTCCGTATGGTGTAAAAAAAAACACGTTTATGAATATGTCCATAGGAACCCAACTATCATGTACATGTTTAATGCAATGCAAAAGCAAAACAAAGGATGGAATTTTGCAAACTGGATATCCATACCAAGAAGAGTGAAACTAGGTCTCTGTGTCTTCTTATGCACAACACCACACAAGAGGGATAACAAACCTAGATATAACAAATGAGAAACATGGCAGCCATTGGAAGGAATACAGGGAAAACACCTCCGAATAGAGGCATCAGATAAGTCTTTAGGAAGAGGAATATTGCACGTGAGAACGTGCTCGCAAGAAGGGGTGAACATGAGTGCATCCAAATTCAATCTGCAGAACAGCAAAGAAAACCACTCACAGGGTGAGGAGAAGGCATATAGCCTAGGAGATGAGTTTTTGCCAGTTTCTCTTGGACCGTGGATTGCCATAATAATATGTACATAAACAGCTAAAGGTACTGAGCTGTGGGAAGACAAACAACCCATTTACCCAATGGCACATGATCACGAAGTACACAAAGGAACATGGATAATCGCTCAGCTCATCAAGGTCGTAACAATCCCAGTCTTCACACATGAGGGACATGCAAATCAAATTTCAACAGCGAGTCCATCTTACCCCATTCGGGAAGGTAATGTTGAGAACACAAATAACACACTCTGATGATCATGTGGAAATAGAAATGCTGCAACATTGTTGGTGAGGATGCTTATTACTACATCCACTATGGGAATCCGAATGGAGCTGACTCCTGAAACTCAAAAGGGCCCAGCTGTACCAATGCCCACTCTTGACTGAAAAACTCTAGTCAGCACTCAAACAATGGTTTATTTGGGCTCATGAAAATCTCTCTTCCAGCTTCCAGTAGCTATTTATTGGCTTTGCTTTCTAGTTCTTTATTCCCCATTCGCAGGCCTGACAGTTCTTGACTCCCACAAAGCACAGTCCTGTCCTTATGCCTCTCCTGGTGAGACACTTATTTTCTTTTGTGGCCCTGAGGTTAGGGGCCCTCTATGTAGGATCATTGTCAACATTATGAGGATATAACAGATGATATAATAGATGAAAACACCAACAAAAAACAGAAGAAGAAATCAAAGATGTGGCCAGGGGACGGGAAACAAGTATTAAAACATGCCTTACTTTGGGGTCAGGTGATGAAGGGGTAGCATCACGCAAGCCCTTCTTCATGGTAGGCACTAAACGGGGGGTGGAAACCACATGTTCTCCTTCAGTCTCAGTAGGACTGTTGTCCAGCAAGGCTCGGTGTTGTCGTTTCCCGAGGTCGATTTTTCCTGTTTTGGGAAGAAGTCAAAGTAAAACACACATGAAACTCTGTGTAACTGTAAGTCAATCAATAGCACATTTGGCACTCTTCAAAGACATTACCATGATTCGTGGATTGCCGGGGATTTTCACACACTTCCTCTTTTTCCTCAGGGGCATTCTGGGAAGGAAAAACACAGGATGCCAGGAATTAGCAAGCACTATAAAGACACTTTCTTCTCGGAAGCACAGAGATAGTTTCCTGAAACACACCACATCTGATGCCACAAAGCAAGGATCAGTTCCTCGGAAACAATTAGGGAGAATGCCTGGCGTTCCATCAGACTTTTATGCAATGAAATCAGAAATCAACAGTAGAAATAAAACACAGGAGCCCCTCACGCCCCCTCGACTGAGTGATCAACGACTGGAGAGCAGAAGACTCGAGAGATGAAATAAACACTACTTCAAGGTTACTGAGAAGAGCCACACAACCTACCCACAACCCAGGGATACTCGGAACGTGGTTCAGAGAAGAAGGTTCAGAGCCCGGATCTTATTCCTTAAGAGAACAGAAAACCTCCCATTACATTTCAAGGCCATGGAAAAAGAAGAAATCAACACTGAAAGCAGCCCTTGATGGCAAATAATTGAAATCAGAACCAAACTTTACGAAATGAAAACAAGGTTCCAACAAAAGCAACAATATACAAACTTGGTTCTTTGAAAGCAAACGTAAATTTGACCAAACTTTATGCACACTATCCAAAGACAGGAGGACAAGACTCAATTTCCTGAAATTTGGAATGAAAAGGATCCATCACCGGGGAGCACAATGAAATACAGAGGATAATCAGAAACTCTTTGGGAAACTTATACCAGCATTGCAGACCCAAATGCACATCAGAAATTTAAACAGATCCAAATCAAGCAATGAAATTGAAGACACGCTGAACCCTACCAACAAAGGAAAGCCCAGGACCTGATGGAAGCTGAGCCCGGTTCAACCAGTCCTTTTATAAAGAGTTAATGGGAAACCCCCTGAAACCATTCCATGAAAAAGAAATGGAGGGAACCCGCCGGACAGACTCATTCTATGAAGGCCGCATCACCCCGATTCCAAAACCAGACAAAGACCCATCAGGAAACAAAACTTGAGGCCAATCATCCTCATGAAAATAAATGCAGAAGATCTTAGTAAAACATCGGTAATTCACTCACCAAAGCACAGGAAAAAGACAGGACACCACTAGGATCCCATGCGATTCATCTTGGGATGCAATTTGGGCTCCAGAGATGCAAAACAACAGACAATAGGGCAACCACACATTAGGGCAACCACCCATTAGAGCAACCACTGTGGGAAGCACTATGGAGATTCCTCCGAAAACAAGCAATGGAGCCACCCCAGGATCTGGCTGTCCACGCCTCTCTTGTGTTCAGCTGACCATCAGAGACACAAGTGTATCAATGTCTGCAGCCGCATAAACCTTACCAGCAGCGACATGTTGAATGGATGATACAATGAGGCGTATATACACGAACAAGTTTTAGCATTTGTTGAAGAATGAACTTATACCATTTTCGATGAGAGGAAGGAAGTGGAGAATCCCATGCTCAATTCAATAAGTCATAGGAGAATATGGAGCATTGAAAAGATTCCAATCAAGGCTGAAGGTAAAGCAACCTACTAGGAACAAGGTAGGCATGGATATCCTGAAGTGAAAGCAAAGCCTGGTAGAGCAGAAAAAGATCTTTGGGGGGACACAAGAGTTAGGGTAGTGGAGGGAATGTTGATGACAATTCTCTACAAGCCTGAAATTATATCATGGTGAATTGCAATTCAATGTATATCTATCAAAAACCACTAAATAAATGAATGCATGGTAGGTAGACCAGTAGATTAGAGCCAGTTGAGGGTGCAGGGAAATAAGAGGCAGGAACCAGGGTCCGTATGGTGTAAAAAAAAACACGTTTATGAATATGTCCATAGGAACCCAACTATCATGTACATGTTTAATGCAATGCAAAAGCAAAACAAAGGATGGAATTTTGCAAACTGGATATCCATACCAAGAAGAGTGAAACTAGGTCTCTGTGTCTTCTTATGCACAACACCACACAAGAGGGATAACAAACCTAGATATAACAAATGAGAAACATGGCAGCCATTGGAAGGAATACAGGGAAAACACCTCCGAATAGAGGCATCAGATAAGTCTTTAGGAAGAGGAATACTGCACGTGAGAACGTGCTCGCAAGAAGGGGTGAACATGAGTGCATCCAAATTCAATCTGCAGAACAGCAAAGAAAACCACTCACAGGGTGAGGAGAAGGCATATAGCCTAGGAGATGAGTTTTTGCCAGTTTCTCTTGGACCGTGGATTGCCATAATAATATGTACATAAACAGCTAAAGGTACTGAGCTGTGGGAAGACAAACAACCCATTTACCCAATGGCACATGATCACGAAGTACACAAAGGAACATGGATAATCGCTCAGCTCATCAAGGTCGTAACAATCCCAGTCTTCACACATGAGGGACATGCAAATCAAATTTCAACAGCGAGTCCATCTTACCCCATTCGGGAAGGTAATGTTGAGAACACAAATAACACACTCTGATGATCATGTGGAAATAGAAATGCTGCAACATTGTTGGTGAGGATGCTTATTACTACATCCACTATGGGAATCCGAATGGAGCTGACTCCTGAAACTCAAAAGGGCCCAGCTGTACCAATGCCCACTCTTGACTGAAAAACTCTAGTCAGCACTCAAACAATGGTTTATTTGGGCTCATGAAAATCTCTCTTCCAGCTTCCAGTAGCTATTTATTGGCTTTGCTTTCTAGTTCTTTATTCCCCATTCGCAGGCCTGACAGTTCTTGACTCCCACAAAGCACAGTCCTGTCCTTATGCCTCTCCTGGTGAGACACTTATTTTCTTTTGTGGCCCTGAGGTTAGGGGCCCTCTATGTAGGATCATTGTCAACATTATGAGGATATAACAGATGATATAATAGATGAAAACACCAACAAAAAACAGAAGAAGAAATCAAAGATGTGGCCAGGGGACGGGAAACAAGTATTAAAACATGCCTTACTTTGGGGTCAGGCGATGAAGGGGTAGCATCACGCAAGCCCTTCTTCGTGGTAGGCACTAAACGGGGGGTGGAAACCACATGTTCTCTTTCAGTCTCAGTAGGACTGTTGTCCAGCAAGGCTCGGTGTTGTTGTTTCCCGAGGTCGATTTTTCCTGTTTTGGGAAGAAGTCAAAGTAAAACACACATGAAACTCTGTGTAACTGTAAGTCAATCAATAGCACATTTGGCACTCTTCAAAGACATTACCATGATTCGTGGATTGCCGGGGATTTTCACACACTTCCTCTTTTTCCTCAGGGGCATTCTGGGAAGGAAAAACACAGGATGCCAGGAATTAGCAAGCACTATAAAGACACTTTCTTCTCGGAAGCACAGAGATAGTTTCCTGAAACACACCACATCTGATGCCACAAAGCAAGGATCAGTTCCTAGGAAACAATTAGGGAGAATGCCTGGCGTTCCATCAGACTTTTATGCAATGAAATCAGAAATCAACAGTAGAAATAAAACACAGGAGCCCCTCACGCCCCCTCGACTGAGTGATCAACGACTGGAGAGCAGAAGACTTGAGAGATGAAATAAACAATACTTCAAGGTTACTGAGAAGAGCCACACAACCTACCCACAACCCAGGGATACTCGGAACGTGGTTCAGAGAAGAAGGTTCAGAGCCCTGATCTTATTCCTTAAGAGAACAGAAAATCTCCCAAGCACAAACCTCCCATTACATTTCAAGGCCATGGAAAAAGAAGAAATCGACACTGAAAGCAGCCCTAGATGGCAAATAACTGAAATCAGAACCAAACTTTACGGAATGAAAACAACAAGTTCCAACAAAATCAACAATATACAAACTTGGTTCTTTGAAACCAACCATAAATTTGATTAAAGTTTATGCACACTATACAGAGAAAGAAGGACAAGCCTCAATTTCCTGAAATTTGGGATGAAAAGGAACAATCACCATGGAGCACAATGAAATGGAGAGGATAATCTGAAACTATTTGGGAAACTTATACCAGCATTGCCTACCCAAATGTACATCACAAATTCAAACAGATCCAAATCAAGCCATGAAATTGAAGATATGCTCAAAAGCCTACCAACAAAGCAAAGCCCAGGACCCAATGGAAGCCTAGTCCCGGTTCAACCAGACCTTCTAAAAAGCGTTAATAGAATCCCCCCCCCCAAAAAAAAAAAAAAATTCCATTCATGGGAAATGAAGGGAACCCAGCCAGACTCATTCTATGAATGTTGCATACCCAGGATTTCAAAATCAGATAAAGACACATGAAGATACAAAACTTGAGGCCAATAATCTTTATGAAAATAAATGCAGAAGATCTTAATCAAATTTGGGCAATTCACTTTCCAAAGCAGAAGAAAAAGATAGGACACCACAATCCCATGTGTTTCATCTAGGGATACAACTTTGGCTCCATAGATGGAAACCAACAGACGCCATTCACCATACCAACACACACAGAGACCAGAATCTTAGGTATTCTCAATAGAGGCAGGATAAGCATTTCTCAAAATAAGGGTTCAAAACACAAGAAAAGCACGTGATAGTAAAAGCTTTTTATGGTAAATGCGAGGTCAATCTCATTCAAAACTGAGACAACACAAACCATGTTTCTTAGACCTGAAACAAGACAGAGATGCCCCCCTTTTATCATTTCTTTCAAAACATTCTGTGTCACTCTAGCCAGCGCTATTAGGCCAAGGAGAAGAAGGAAGTATTTTATATAGGAAACCAGCAGCTAAAAGTAGCGTGGTTTTACTACAACATGATTCTGTACTTAGAAGATTTTAAATGTTCACCAGAAAAATTTAGAACAAAGAAAGCAATTGAGAAAAGGAGCACAATACGCAGTTAACACCCATCACTCAATTGCTAAGAGAAAACTAAAAGCAATACAGGGGCACTAAGGAAGCAATCTTGAAAGTACTCAGACAATCCTACATGTGAAAGAAGAACATTAAAATCAGACAGTGTGGAGCATGAGAATGAATAAATCTTAATATACGTAAGCTATGTGAATTATGACTGACTCCAACAGAAATCAAATGAAGCAAAATGGCACCAAGTAACATGTTCCTCTCACCATTCATACCACATGTAAATGAGATTGATTCTTCAATTAAAGGCACTGCATCGAATATATTAAGTGAAGAAATCAAGACCCAAATGCATATTGTTGGCAGAAAATGTACTTCACATGCACAGAGTTGCAGAGATTGCAAGAATGGAAAATAGTATTTGCATTTCATGCTGATGGATGCCAACAGCAAGGAGCAATAGCTATTGTCATATTTGCTACAGCAGACTTCAACCCTCCCTCCATTAACCAGAGGTGACAAAGAATGGTAAAGGACTGTGCCTGGAACACCAATGCCCCCAATTACATCAGCCACAAACTGCTCCAAGGAAAGGGACACAGGGGCCCTGTAAAACAAGTTTGGGTCACTTCACTCTGCCAAACTCACTAAGAGGTATTTCGTTCAGACAAAATATCATCCATTCCTACAGAATTCAACTGTACTTTTTGATCCAGAGGACTTTACAGGTATCTATGGAATACTTCCTCAGAAAAAAAGTGCTGTACTCAGGCTTCTTATGGAATTTGCTCTAAAACAGACTCCATATAGGCCATGAAGACAATTCTTAGCAAGTACACACCACAATCAAAGTGATTCCTTTCATATTATCAGATGCCATTCAAATAACATTTCAAATGCACACCAAGAAAAGGGACAGAAAGAGCACAATCACAAGACAATGAGCCATATACACTTTGGCATGAAGAATCAGTCCTCCAAGAAATCAGCAAAACGATTAATAGATCATTAGAATCAACCGAAAAGAAAAACACATCCCAGTGTCTGCTACACACAATGAATGCAGTCAAAGAGGAAAAGTATAAATGTGGCTACATACCTTATAAGGCTATATACCTTATCAGAGGGATCTCAACTTTATAAGTGATAAGGCTACATATCTTATAAGGCTAACTACCTTATCAGAGGGATCTCAAATCTATAGCCTAGAGATGAATCTCGAGGTCTTAGGGAAACAAGAACAATCGCACTGCAAATCCAGGACAAATGAACAAATGATACATATTCATGCCAAAGGAATGAAAAAGAATATGAACGAAAAAGAGAGTTGTGTTTTTGAGAAGAGAAACAAGTCTTATAAATCTGAACCAAAGTAACCAAAGGAGAGAGACAGAAGATACAAGTGAAATAATTTACTATCCAAAATGTGGTTCTTATAACCAACAGTTTTTTGAAATCCAGAGGACCACTTGATACTACTAAGGAACATTAAATGGCAATGAATGAGAAATCTACTAGTTTTATGTTAGGATGTCTTATATTTAAAAAAAGAACACATAGAATAATATTTTGTGAGTGACCTGCTTCAAACTAACTTATACACGTATGCAAGTATACCACAGTGAAATCCTCTATTCTGTAAAACCAATGTGCACTGTCCCAAAACTTTGACCATCTTAGTCATTTTCAATCTATAATTCATTACTGCTCAGATAAAATAATTATTCCAAATCTCAATAAGTTGGGAAGTGAAGAAATTGATTAAGTATCTAATATGTGTAGTTATATTTATGCATATGTTTGTATATTTTAGAATCACAAAATGACTGTGGTCATGTTTTCTAACACCTGTGATCCTGCCACTCCACAATGTAAGAAGAAGAATGGTAAACAAATGTTCTCTCTGTCCACAATATTCTCCTGCTACATTTTTATGTGGCTGGCTCTCTCCCTGCCTGACTTGTCCACTTAATTGTTACACATGGTAAGATCTTCACTGATTCCAGTATTCCACTCACACAACTCTGCACATTGGAACTACACAAGTATTTCATAGATTTGAAAGAAGTGAGAATTATATTTCTTTCACTTTTTAATTAAAATGCATTCCAAGTGTTTCAGATGAATCTATTCTACAGTTCCAGCTATCCTTAACTTCACTCTTCTTGTTGTGTTTGTAGTACTTCTTTGTCTCCACTCTCTCACTCAATCTAAATAATTATATCATTCTTCTTCCAGAAATAATTCCCATTTTTCTCCTTTCTCACATTCAGATTCACCTAGGTATTCATTTGGTTTTCTCTCTACTTATTTCCTTCTGAAAGAGCATTCCTAACCACTGAATACACGCCAAAACTTCTACGAATCACAGTCCTGGCACACATGACTTTCTTGATGCTGTGCTTATTTGCTATGGTGAACTAGTAGGAACTAGTTTTTTCTAGGATCAATGTCACCATTATGAGGATATGGGAGGTGATATGTTAACAAGGCCTGGGAAAAAAGTCTTACAATGCATCTTACCTTCTTGCCATGTGAAGTAGGAGGAATATCATGCAAGCTCTTTACTTTCATATTTTTTGCACAAGTGTTCCAAACTGTATTTTCTGCTTCATTATCAGAATCACTGATGTCTAGCAACGTTAGATTTCCGTGCTTATTTTGGTCATATTTTGCTTTTATGAAAAAAAAAAAACAAAGTAAAACACTCATGAAATGTTCTCTAACTTCAAATTGATAAACGGCACAAAAATGAGCAGTCTCAAAGAGATTACCATCATTTCTGGATTGCCAAAAATATTTACGAACTTCTCCTTTCCCTTCACGGACAGTCTAGAAAGGGAAAAAGGATAAAAACATGGTAATTGTAATGAGCACGTCTTACATACACTTTCTTCTCTGAAGGGCACAGATCATTTTCTAAAACAGACGACATATGAGGCCACAAAGCACCAGTTAATACATCAAAAACATGAGACGTGGTTCCTGGCATGCCATCAGATAATGGAATGAAATTAGAAAGAAACAATACAATAAAAAATAAAAGCTATTCTAACACCTCTAGAGTAAATAATAGTACAGCATGGATGATATCTAAGAATACTTAAAAGTGAGAATAAAGACACAACATATCTAAACACTTAGACACTATAAAGAGTAAAGAGAAAGAAAATACAAATGAATAAATTTACAGGCACAAATATAGATCTTACAACAGACACGTTTCCGAAATTCAAAGACAATTAAGGACTATATTAAAAAGTTAAATACTAATAAATGGGAAATCCAGAGCACTATTTTGATAATTTACATTACAAAAAGTAGAAAATGTAAAAGAATTGGATAGAGTTCTAGAAATGTATGTCATACAAAAATAGAATCAAAAGGATACTGAAAATCTAAACAGACAAGCAGCATGCAATTATATTGAACTAGTAATAATCAGCCTTCCAAAAGCAAAAGCTCAGGACCACAGAGATTCATGGCTGAATTGTTTCAGACCTTCCAATAAGAACCAACACTGATGCTCCCCCAAAGATAACAAGGGATATAAAAGGGAAGAAACTGGAAAATGCATTCAATGAGGTAAAATCACACTTACAGAAAATTTGGATAATAAAACAAAAGGGAAAGAAACAGATTTAATAATATTCATTTTGAAGATATTTGCAAAAACCTTCATGAAATACTGCAAAACAATTTCAACAACATATTTCCATAATTATATACAATAAAATTCATGAATGGTTTAACAATGGAAATCAAGAATTACAGGATACCTCAGAGATACAGGACAGAAGAAGCCTCTAACAAAATTCAATAGTCTTTAATGAGAAGTTTTTAGAACAGAAGACTTCAGAAACTTGCTGTAGTATTATAAGGTCTGTGTATTCCAAATCCAAAGTAAAGGGCATATTGAATGGTGGAAAATCTATGACATTTTCTCTAGATTCAGAACTAAGGATGAGGTGTGCTTGTTCACCAGATCTCACATTTAAAGGCACTCAATGAAATTTTATTCAGAGCAATTAGAAAGAGGAAGTGAATAAAAAGTAAGAAGTCAATTAGACAGGAAAAGTAAATAAAAAGTTAAGAAGTCAAATTATTGTGTACAGATCATGTGATCCTCTTTGAGAACATTCTCAAGGCTCTACCAGAAGAAGTTAAGATGGGATATAGAATTTTAGCAATTTCAGGAATAAAAATAACTTCACAATACAAATATGAAGAATACATCCATACAATAAAAACAACCACACTGAAACTGAAATTAGAATAACATCTCCATTTATAGCACAAGCAAAATCATACGTAGGAGTAATCCAATTCAAAGAGGCAAATAGCAGAATGATAAAATGAAATTAAAGAAGTCTCAAGAGCAAAAAGAAGAAGAAAAATAAATCATCAGAAAACAGATAATATCTAATATTCAAGAAAAGGCAGACGATGTTGGGAACATATCTGTATTCAGAAAGTGATTTTATGCAATTTCTATCAAACCTCTGATGGTATTCATGGAACTGGAAAAAAATTATCCTGAAATTCATCTCATTGAAAAAAAGACCAAAAATTGAAAATAAAAATTGAAACATAAGAGCAATGCAGAATGCAATATAATACACAATTTCAAAGTATAACACAGAGCAATAGTAAGGAAAACAGCATGACCCTGACATTAAAACAAACCAGAACTGACTGAAAACGCAAAGACAGATCCACAAATTTGCAGTCATCTGATTCCGGGACAGAAATGTCAAGAACAAATGCATGGAAAAAGAAAGTTTCTTGAAAAAGGACCTGGCAACAAAGGAAATGATAAAGAGATTGAAGAATGAACCTACAGAAGAGGAGAAAATCTTATCTACAACTCCCCTGAGAGGGAATAAATAAGAATATATACAGAATACAAAACATTTAATATCATGAACACAATTAAGTCAATGAATAAGAACTAAGCAAACATTTCTCAAGAGAAGAAACATAAATGATTAAATATGTAAGAAAAGAGGATCAAAATATCTAGTGATCAAGGAAATGCAAGTCAAAACTACAGAGATTTTCCTCTGAATTCAGTTAGGATGTTAAATATCAAGAATATAGACAATAAAGGTCAGAGAGAATTTGGAGAAAAGGTACACTCACACATTGTTGGTGGGATGACAAGTTAGTGCAAACACTCTGGGAGGGAGAATGGAGATTTCTCAAAAAAATGGGAATGAAACCACCATGTGGAGATATACTCCTCTGTGTTTGTCCAAAGTGGTAAAATCAGCAGACAAATGGGGATACAAATACATCAATGTCTATAGCAAAACAAGTAGCCAAGATGTACTGAATGGAATATAAATGTGGTATATATACATAGAAAAGTTTTACTCTGTCTTTTTGAATGAGATTTTTCTATCAGCCAATAAATGGATGAAATTGGAGAATGTCGTACAAAATACAATAAGTGAAATGAGAAAATCAAGCAAAGAAAAGTTCTCTCTCATAGGCAAAGCTAAAGCAACAGAAGAAGAACAATGATGGAATGGATATCATGAAGTTAAGGGAAGATTAGTGTAGTAGAAAATGACTGATGGGGAAGGAGAAAGGTTAGATTCGTAGAGGGAATGTGCAAAGAATGTGACATAATTACTTGAGGTCCATGTGTAAGTATATCATGGTGACCTCCACTTTTATGTATCTCAATAAGCACTGATTAAAAATTAAGAATTAAAGGAGTGTAAAGGTATCTAGTAGAGGAGAGGAAGGTGAGGGAGGAGAAAAAGGAAAGGGAGGAACCTGGGTCTGAAATGGTACCAACAAAATGCATGTATGATTATATCACAATGAACTCAACTCATGTTCAACCATAAGGCACTTTATAGAAAAACACATGGTATTGGTTAAAATGGATATCCATATGTTGAAGAATGATATAGATCTCTATATCTCCCCATGCACAAGACAACACAAAGCAGATACAAAATATAGATTCAGAGTAGATGTGCTGCTAATGCTTCTAGATAATCCGGGGAAACATCTCATCATATAACTAGACTAAGGCTTTACGAACAGGAATATTATAGCAGAGGAAATAATAGCAAAATGACACAAACAGAAGTGCACTCAAATAAAATCTTTAGAAGAGCAAATGAAACTATTAAAGTAAGGAGAAAGTTTATTGCATGGAGGAAAATCCTTGCTGGTTAATCTTTGACAAAGGACTGGTATAATAAGTATAAAATAAGACTGAAATTTAGCACTGGAAATAAAAACAACCCATTTAATCAATGGCACATGAACAGAGAGGTCAGAAAGGAAAATATATAATTGCTCAGCATTTATATGAAGTGCTATTCACTGTCTTTAGCCATCAGGAACATGCAAATCAAAATTGAATTCAGAGTCTATCTTACCCATTCAGAAAGTCAATATTTAAGAATACAAGAAATAAACTACAATGATGATATGGAGAATAGGAATTCTTCAACATTATTGTTGAGGATGAATATTATTTTTTGTTGATTTTTTAAATAAATGACAGCAGAATGCATCACAATTCTTATTACACATATACAGTACAATTTTTCATATCTCTAGTTGTATATAAAGTAGGTTGACACCAATTCATGCCTTTCTTTATATTTGTACTTTGGATAATGATGTCTATCACATTCCACCATCCTTGCTAATGCCCTGCCCTCTCCTTTTCCCTCCCACTCCTCTGCCCTATCTAGAATTAATCTGTAAGTATGAATATTATTATAGACACTATGGAAATCAGGAGGGTGGTTACTCCTAAAACTAGAAAGACAAATTATATTTCTTTCACTTCTTAGTTGAAATGAATTTCAAGTGTTTCAATAGACTCTCGTCTACAGTTCCTGCTAATCTTCACTTCTCTAATTTTGTCGTTTGCAGTATATGTCCTTTGTTTTCACTCTTATTCAATCTACACAGTTACCTTGCTCTTCTTTAAAGACTACTTCCTAATTTTTTGCCTTCTAACCTTAAGATTCACCTAGCTTTCAGCTATTCATTTGGTTTTCTTTCTACTTCTTTCCTTCCTCAACAGCGTACATGAAAATTTTTTCTTCTACCAACATCTACAAATCTCAATCCTGCACATAATTCTTTCTTGGTGCTATACTCATTTGCTATTGTGAACTACTAGGGGCCTTATATTTCTTTTTAGGATCAGTATTACCATTATAAGGATATGGAGGATGATATGTTAAAAAGGGGGAGTGGGAAAATTTTGTTACAAGGAGCCTTACCTTCATGTCAGGTGAGGAAGGAGGAGTACCATGGAAGCTCTTAACTTTGATTCTTCTGGCATGACCAGTCCAAAATATACATTCTGCTCCTTTATCAGAATCACCATTGTTGTCACATGAGGCTTGATTTGTTTGCTTGTCCTGGTCACATTTTGCTTTCATGATAAAAAACAAAGTAAAATATATGTGAAACTCTGTAATTTCAAGTCATTAACACCACAAGAATGGAAAGTATTCAAAGAGATTACCATCATTCTTGGATTGCCAAAAATACTTACTAACTTCTCCTTTTTCTTCACAGACAGTCTAGGAAGAAAAAAACATGATAAGTGTAATGAGCAAGCATTACATAAAAGTTCTTCTCAGCAACACACAGATCATTTTATAAAATACACCACATCTGAGGCCACAAAGCATCGCTCAGTCCATCCAAATAATTGGAAACTTACCGTGCATCCCATCAGATCATCATAGAATGAAATTAGAAATCAACAACATAATAAAAAAATAAAAGCTTCTCTAACAAATATAAACTAAATGCATGCTACTGATTGACCAAAGGATAGCAGAAGACATCATGGACAAAACATAATACTTAAAAGTAAGAGAGAATAGAGACACAACATATCCAAAACTCAGAGGCATTATGAAAGTGGTTCAATGAGGAGAGCCCAGAACACTGATTTAATTCATTACAAGAATAGAAACTCCCCAAATAAATAACCTAAGTAATAGAAAAAGAAGAACAAATCAACACTAAATGCAGCACAAGATGGGAAAAAATTAAAATCAGAGGCAAGATCCATGAAATGGAAACAACAAAACATTTTCTAAAACAACAATGATACAAAAAGTTGGTCTTTTTTAAAAAATAAGATAAAATGGATAAACCTTAAGCCATGCTTATTAGAGAAAGAGGAAAAAATACAATTGTCTAAAATTTATGGTGTATAAGTAAATATCAAACAGACAACTTTAGATTGGAATAGAGAGGCTAATCAGAAAATATTTGCAAAACTTATACTCCAATCACATAGAAAATCATAAAGACATTGATAAATTTCTACATTAAGATTACCTCCCCAAACTGAGCCTTGACAACATAGAAAATTAAAAGATCAATTTCAAGCTATGAAATAGAAGATACTATTCAAAGCCCAGCCACAATGAAAAGCAAAAGCACACAATGGGATCTCAATGGATTTCAACCAGACCTTCAATGAAGAATTAACATCAATCCTCTTCAAAGTATTCTATGAAGAAAAAAATGGATGTGACACATCAAAACTCCTCTATGAAGTTAGAATCACACTGATTCCAAAATCAGACAAAGACACATCAAGGAAACAAAACGTCAGGCCAATAATCCTAATGTACATAAAAGGAAATTTGTTTTGTTTTGTTTTAAACAGCATACTACAGGGACAAGGCATATCAATGTTTATAGCACCAGAATACACCATAGCTAAACTGTGGATCCAACCTAGATGCCCTTCAGTGAGTGGATGAATGGATAAAAAAAGTGTGGCATACACAATGGAATATTACTCAGCAGTAAAAGAATAAAATCATGGCATTTACAGGTAATGGATGGCGTTAGACAAGGTAATGTTAACTAAGTTAGCTAATCCCCAAAAAACCAAAGGCTAAATGTTTTCTCTGATATAAGGAGGCTGACTCATAGTGGGGTAGGTAGAGGGACCTTGGGTGGAATAGATGCATTGTAGATAGGGAAGAGAGGTGGGAGAGAAAGGGAGAGGGCAGGGGATTAGCAAGGATGGTGGAATGTGATGGACAGTATTATTTAAAGTACATGAATGAAGGCAAAAAATGGGTGTCAACTTACTTTATATACAGAGATATTAAAAATCATGGTATACATGAATAATAAGAATCATAATACAAAAAAAAACAAAGTACATGTATAAAGACAGGAATTAGCATGAACATACTTTATATTCAAAGATATGAAAAATTGTGCTCTATATGTGTAATAAGAATAGTAATGCATACTGCTGTTGTGTATTTAAAAAAATCAATTAAATAGAAAATATATATAAGGAAATGTTCTTAAAAAATACTGGTAAATTGCACAGTAAACACATGAAAAAGAAGTCCACTACAAGCAAGTGCGTTGCACTCTAGGGATGGAATGTTGGCTGAACATAGGGAAAACAACCCTTATCATTTACCACATCATGACACAAAAAGACAAGAACATCATGAGTATCTCAATAGAAGCAGAAAAAGCATTTAACAAAATAAAAGTTAAAACACAAGAAACCAGGAAGAGTAAAACCATACCACAATATTGTGAAATATATTTATACTAAAACCAAGGCCAACCTCATTCTATATAGAGACAAACTTAAAGCATTACTTCTAAAAACTGGAAAATGTCAGGGATGCCTGCTTTTACCACTTCTGTTCAAAATACTCCTTTGTCACTCTAACCAGAGCTATTATCCACAAAAGAGAAAGAAGAGGCATACATTCAGGAAAAGAAGACCTAACACTATGCTCTATTTCACAATGACATGATTCTCAGTTTACAAGACCCAAGAAACTGCACCTGAAAACTTCTGAAACTCATGGACAAATGCAGCAAACTAGCAGGAAACAATCAAAACCCATAAACCACTTTCATGGGAGTAAACTAAAACAATTCATGACCATTTAAGCCAGCACTGCTGAAGGTAATCAAAGAAATCCTACATATAAAAAAGATTAAAAAAACAGAGCATGCGAAAGAATAAATGTCACTAGAGTAGGTAAGCAACTGTGAATTATGGGTGACTCCAATGATAAAAGAAAGCAAAGCACCATGAAAAAAATACATACCTGTCTACCATTTACACTAAATGTAAATGGGCTTCACGATTCAATTAAAAGACATTAAGTGGAATACTGAAGGAAAATATCAAGACACAACTGTATGTTTCTGTCAGAAAAAAAAAAAAAACATCACATTCAAAGAGACTCTCAGAATATTTCCATTTCATACAAATGGAAGCCAAATGCAAGGAGCACTGGCTCTTCTCATATTTGCCAAAGCAGACTTCAAACCACAAAGAACCAGACATGACAAGGAGATTACTACCTACTGGTAAAAGGAATAATTTATCAAGAAGTTTTAATGGCTTTAAAGATATCAGTGCCCCTAATTTCATGCAAAAATATTTTTAAAGTGAAAAAACAGATGAACATCAATTTAATACGTGTGGGTCACTACAATTGATCACTCTAACAAATAGAGTGATCATCCAGAAAAAAAAAATCAACAAAAATTACAGACTTCAGGCGTACATTTGATCAAAAGGACTTTAAAATGTCTACAGAATATTTACTCAGATAATAGTAGAATATTCACCATTCTCATAGAATGTTCTCATAAACAGGTTCCAAAGTAGGCTATAAAGGCTATTCCTAGCATATACACAAAGCAATTCCTCACACATCATCTGATGATATTAAAATAATATTTCAAACTGAGACCAAAAAAAAACAAAAAACACAGAAACAGTACACCTTCTTAGAGAATGAGCAATACACTTTTACCCAATGTATGGCTCATCCACAAATCAGGTCAGAGAAATATTAAAAGACCCATAAAATCAATTAAAAAGAGAAACATAATCCAGATCTAGAGGGTACAATGAAAGCAGTGGTAAGATGGAAATTTATAAATGTGGCTACATACCATAAAAAATAACACGGATCTCAACTAAATGAACTACAGTGGAATCTCCAGGACTTAGAGAAACAAGAACAATACAACTCCAATTCCAGTAGAAACAAAGGAATGATAAATATTAGTATAAAAATTAATAACATGGAAAATGTTTGAAAAAATACCAAGGATCAATGGAACCAAGAGTTGGTTTTTGAAAAGATAAACAAGATTGATAAAGCCTGCACCAAACCAAACCAAGTAAAGAGAGAGAAGATATAAATGAATAAATTTAAGACAAAAGAAGTGGATCTTACAACACACCTTTCTGAAATCCTGAGGAAAATTAAGGACTACATTGAAAAGTTAAATGCCAATAAATTCAGAGAATGTTAGGATGATTTACATTATGAAATTTAGAATATGTGGAAGTAGCAGATAAATGTCTCTCTCTATATGACCTACAAAAATTGATTCAAGAGAATAACTGGAAATTTAAACAGACCAATAATATGTCATCATATTGAAGCAGTTATGAAAAGCTTTTCAAAAAATGCAAGTACCAGAGAGATTCATGGCTGAATTTTGCCAGATCATCAGATGAGAACTAACACAGCTACTCCCCCAAAGATTACATGTGATAGAAATGAAGGACACTGGCAAAAGCATTTTAGGAGGGCAATATCATGAAGGCAATATCACTCTTTTAGGAAAACTGCCTAAGAACAAAACAAGAAAAGAAAAATTTTAATAATATTCTTGAGGAAGATATTTGCAAAACCCTCATGGAATTAATGAAAATAATTCGAATTATTTTAAGCATTATTTAAGCATTATTTAAGCATTGTAAGCATCATACAACAATATAAAATTGGATTAATTAGAAGAATGCAAAATGGTTCAACACATGCAAATCAATAATTGCAGAAAACCACAGAGACACAGACAAGTCTCATTATGACCTCAATAGATATAGAAGAAGCCTCTGACAAAATTCAACAGTCCTTCATGAGATGTCTTAGCAAACAGAGAACAGTAAGAACTTCCCATAGTATTACAAAGTTTATATATTCCAAATCCAAAGTAAAGGGCAAACTGAATGGAGAAAAATCTACAGCATTGCCTCTAAAATCAGAAATAACAATGAGGTGTGCATGTTCACCAGATTTCACATTTCACCAGAGCCCCTGAAATTGTAGTCACAGCAATTAGACAAGGGAAGAAAATTAAAAGAAGTCAAATTATTCCTATGTACAGATTATGTGATCTTCTTTTAGAAGATCCTAAAGTCTCTGCCAGAAGAAGTTAAGATGGGATATAGAACTTTAGCAAACTCTCTGAAAACAACTTCAAAATACAAACATGCATAATATATGTATACAATACAAACAACCCCACTGAGACTGAAATAGGGATAACATCTCCATTTATAGTAGAAGCAAAATCATACATAGGCATAATCCAGTCTAAAGTGGCAAATGGCAAAATCATAAAATGAAATTGAAGAAGTCTCAGTAAGAAAAAAAAGAGGCATCATAAAATAGAGAAACATCTAATATTATTTTAAAAAGCAGAATTTAATGTTGGGAATATATCTATATTCAGAAAGTGATTCACAGATTTTATGCAATTTCTATCAAACCTCTGATGGTGTTCATGGAACTGGAAAAAATTATCCTGAAATTCTTATCATTGAAAAAAAGACCAAAAATTGAAAATGAAAACTTGAAACATAAGAGGAATGCAGAATGCACTACAGTACACAATTTCAAAGCATAACACAGAGGAATAGATAGGAAAACACATCACCCTGGCATTAAAACAATCAGGACTGACTGAAGACACAGAGACAAATCCACAAATCTGCAGTCAGCTGATTCCTGGACAGAAATGCCAACAACAAATGCATTTTTTTTTAAAGTCCAAGCAATAAAAGAAATGATAAAGAGAGTAAAGAGAAAAATCTATAGAAGAGGATAAAATCTGTCTACAACTCATCTTAGAGGGCATTAATAAGAATATTCACACAATACAAAACACTTAATGCCATAAATACAATTAAGTCAATTAATAAGAACTAAACAAACATTTTTCAATAGAAGAAACACAAAAGATCAAATAAGTAAGAAAAAAATTATCTAAGTATCTACTAATCAAGGATATGCAAGTCAAAACTACACAGAGACTCTAGTCCAATGATGCCCACGGTCTCCCCGCGGATCCTAGCGGCTCCTGAGGCCACTTCGCGGATCTGCTCAACACTCTGGACCCGCGTGCCTTCCCGCAGTGCCTGGTGCAGCCAAGTTGTCCGACGGTACAGGTTCAAGATGTGGCACATGGTGGACTCCGTGGTCTCCTCCACAGATGCTGCAGGCACGTTGCAGACAGCAATGCTTAGGTCCCCGCGGAGCGTCCTCGGCACCGGGCCCGCCCGGCGGCGCGCACCCGCCAGGGGCAGCCCAGCCTCCGACCGGCCCGGATCTGCGGACGCCGCCCTGCCGCTCCCGCGAGCACTGCGGAGGGGCCGGTGGACAAGAGCTGGGGGCGCCGCGGCATGGGGAGGCTGCACGCCCAGCGGCGGGCCTCGGGATCCCGCGACTTCTGCAGACCAATTCTGGCGAGGCCGCAGGCCCTGCCGCCCCGCAGGTCGCCGCGGCCTCGCGGCTCCCCGACGACAGGCCCACTTCCGGACTTGCGCCCCCGCTTCCGCAAAAAGGCCGGAGGGACTGCGCGAGGCCGCGACCGCGGGGTGGCGGCGGCCTGTGCGGCCCGCGGGCCCCTGTGTCACCCGCGCCGGCCGCCCCATGTGTGACATTTAAGTGGATCTAAGGAAGGTAAGGGGCCAGCACCATAAAGGTCTAGGAGAGGACTACGTTCTCTCCAGAGAGACACTTGTCTACCATTCATCTCCTCATATTCTGGAGGGATTGCGAACAGGGTGTGAGATAACATCACCACGACCATTTTATGATTGTGAAATATAATAACACATTCAAATATATGCCTACACATTTTAGATACTTAATAAATCTCATCACTTCCCTTCTTAGTAAGAGTTCAAATAATTGTTTCATCTTAGTACTAATGAAAATGATTAAGATAGTTATAGTTTTGGAACTGTGCACCTTTGTTATACAGAATAGAGGGTTTCACTGTGGCGTATTTTCATATGTGTGTAAGTTAGTGTGAAGCATATCACTCCCAAAATATAGCCTTAGCATCTCCTCCTCCTTCAGTTTTCTCTCTTCTCCCTTTTCACTAATTGTCTTCTCTCAAATTTGGTGATGAACCTTTCCACTAATGACATGCTCCTTTCTGTGTCTGGCTTATTTGATTCAATAGGGTGCTGTCCAGTTCCATCAATTTTTCTGCTACATGACGCAATTCTTAGGTCTGAAAACTAGTCCATTGTGTGTACACTGACTATTGTTTTTCTGTAAATAGTGGGGCATGTTATTGCTGAGCCAATTGATATTTGTCTTTTTAGTTTTAGGAGTAACCTCCTAATTCCCATAGTGGGTGTCATAATATGCATCCTCACCAATAACGTTGATGAATTCCTATTCCCCAATCATCATTGGTGTTTATTTCTTGAATTCTTGAATATTGCCTTTATGAATGGGGTAAGATAGACTCTGAATTGAATTTTGATTTGCATGTCCCTGATGGCTAAAGACAGTGAATAGCACTTCATATAGAAGCTGAGAAATTATACATTTTCCTTGGTGACCTCTCTGTTTATGTTGCATTGATTAAATGGGTTGTTTGCATTTCCAGTGGTGAATTTCTTACTTGTTTATATATTTAATATACCAATCCTTTATCAAAGATTAGGCAGCAAGGATTGCCCTCTATGCTATAAACTTTCTCCTCACTATATTGGTGGGTCCCTTTGGTCTTATGAAAATTTTACTTTGATGCACTTCTGTTTGTGTCTTTGTGCTATTATTTCCTCTGCTCTAATATTTCTGTTCATAAAGCCTTAGTCTGTGGTACATGATGAGATGTTTCCCTGGATTACCTAGAAGCATTAGTAGCATTCCTATTACTCAATCTATGTTTTGTATCCATTTTGTGTTGTCTTGTGCATGGGGAGATATAGAGATCTATATCCATTCAACATATGGATATCCATTTTAACCAATACCATGTGTTTTTCTATAAAGTGCCTTATGGTTGAACATAAGTTGAGTTCATTGTGATATAATCATACATGCATTTTGTTGGCACCATTTCAGACCCGAGTTCCTCCCTTTCCTTTCTCTCCTCCCTAACCTTCCTCTCCTCTACTGGACACCCTTCCACTCCTTTATTTTTAAATTTTTTATCAGTGCTTATTGAGATACATAAAGGTGGAGGTCACCATAATATACTTCCACATGCACATTCAGTAATTATGTCACATTCATTGCCTATTCCCTCCACGAATCTAACCCTTCTACTACCCCATCAATCATTTTCTACTTCACTAATCTTTCCTTAACTTTGTGATATCCATTCCACTATTGTTTTTCTTAGGTTGCTTTAGCTTTTGCCTATGAGAGAAAACTTGTCTTTGCTTGATTTTCTCATTTGACTTATTGCATTTTGTGTGACATTCCCAATTCCATCTATTTATTGGCTCATGGCTAAATCTCATTGGAAAAGACAGAGTAAAACTTTTCTATGTATATATACCACATTTATATTCCATTCAGTACATTAAAGACTACTTCCTATTTTTCTGCCTTCTAACATTCAAATTCACCTTTCAGCTATTCATTTGGTTTCTTTCTACTTCTTTCCCTCCACAACAGCATACATGACAATCTTTTCTTCTACCAACATCTACAAATCTCAATCCTGCACATAATTCTTTCTTGGTGCTATACACATTTGCTATTGTGAACTACTAGGGGCCTTATATTTCTTTTTAGGATCAGTATCACCATTATAAGGATATGGAGGATGATATGTTAAAAAGGGGGAGTGGGAAAATTTTGTTACAAGGAGCCTTACCTTCATGTCAGGTGAGGAAGGAGGAGTACCATGGAAGCTCTTAACTTTGATTCTTCTGACAGGAGCAGTCCAAAATATACATTCTGCTCCTTTACCAGAATCATTGTTGTCACGTAAGGCTTGATTTTCTTCCTTGTCCTGGTCACATTTTGCTTTCATGAAAAAAAAGTAAAATACACATGAAACTCTCTGTAATTTCAAGTCAATAAACAGTCCAGGAATGGAAAGTCACCAAAGAGATTACCATCATCTTCTCCTTTTCTTTCACAGTCAGTCTAGAAAGGGAAAAACATAATAAATCTAAGGAGCAAGCATTACAAACAGGTTCTTCTCAGAAACACACAGATCATTTTATAAAATAAACCACATCCGAGGCCACAAAGCATCTCTAAGTCATTCAAAAAATTAGAAAATTACCTTGCATTCCATCAGATCATCATGGAATGAAATTAGAAAGCAACAACATAATAAAATATAAAAGCTTCTCTAATAACTATAAGCTAAATAATATGCTACTGAATGACTGAAGGATAGCAGAGGATGTCATGGATAAAATATAAGGATATATAAAATAAATGAGAATAGTCACACAACATATCCAAAACACTGAGACATTATGAAGGTGATTCTATGAGGAGAACTCAGAGCACTGATTTCATTCATTAAAAGAATAAAAATTCTCCAAATAAATAACCTAAGATTACATCCCATAGCCCTAGAAAAAAGAAGAGCAAATTAACACTAAATGTAGCACAAGATGAAAAATAATTAAAATCAGGGTCAAGTCAATGAAATGGAAACAAAAAAAGTTTCTAATATAACAATGATACAAAAAGTTGTTCCTTTTAAAAAAATAGATAAAATTTATAAACCTTAAGCCATGCTAATCAGAGAAAGAAGGAAAAAAATTCAATTTTCTAAAATTTATGATGTATATGGAAATATCACCACAGACAACATTGGATTGTAATACAGAGGCTAATCAGAAAATATTTTGAAATCTTATACTCCGATCACATAGAAAATTATAAAGACATTGAGAAATTTCTACATTAAGATTACCTACCCAAACAGAGCCTAGACAACATAGAAAATTTAAAGATCAATTTCAAGCAATAAAATAAAAGATATTATTGAAAGCCCAGCCACAAAGAAGAGCCAAGGACACAATAGAATCTCAACTGATTTCAACCAGATCTTCAATGAAGAATTAACATCAATCCTCTCCAAATTATTCTATGAAAAAAAAAAAAGTAGAGGGACACTTCCAAACTCCTTCTATGAAGCTAGAATCATGCTGATTTCAAAATCAGACAAAGACACATCAAGGAAACAAAAATTCAGTCCAATAAGTCTGATATATATAAAAGGAAATGTTCTTAATAAAATACTGGGAAATTGGATACCAAAACACATGAATAAGATAGTGCACCACAAGCAAGTGGTTTTCACTCCAGGGATGCAATGTTGGCCAATCATAGGGAAAACAACCAATGTAATTCATCACATCATGACACAAAAACACAAGAATCCCATAACTATCTCAATAGAAGCACAAAAAGCATCTGACAAGGTTAAAATTAAAACACCAGAAACCAGGAGAATAAAAACATACCTCAGAGAGATTCATGGCTGAATTCTGCCAGACCATCAAATGACAACTAATAATGATGCACCCCCAAAGATTACATGGGAGAGAAAAGAAGGAGACTGGCAAAACACATAATATTTGCGAAATTATAGGAAAACTGAATAAGAAGAAACAAGGAAAGAAAATTATTTAATTATATACTTGAGGAAGATATTTGCAAAAACCCTCATGGAATACTTGAAGACAATTTCATCAACACATTTAATCATCATAGAACAACATAACATTCAATTAATTAGAAGAATGCAAAATGGTTCAACATATGCAAATCAATGCAGTACACCACATACACAATAGAGGACAAAAATCTCATGATCATTACAATAGAAGTAAAAAAAGCCTCTGACAAAATTCTACCATTCCTCATGAGAAAAGTCCTAAGAAACAAAGGACATCAAGAACTTGTTATAGTTTTACAACAGTCATGTATGGCAAAGGCAAAGCCAAAGCCAATGGCATACTGAATGGTGAAAATCTATGGCATTTCTCCTAAAATCAGAAACAAGAATAAGCTCTGCATGCTCACTACTCCTATACAAAATAGCACCTGAAATTTCAGTCAGAGCAATTAGACAAGGGAAGCAAATAAAAAGTAAGAAGTCAAATTATCCCTTTTTACATATTATGTGATCCTCTTTTAGAAGATCTTAATGGCTCTCCCAGAAGAAGTTAAGATGGGATAAACAAACTTAGCAAAGTAGCTGAAAACAAAATCAACATGCAAACATAAATGATATATGTATACAATAAAATGAATGAAATCACAATAACAACTCCACTCACAATAGAAATAAATTTATACATAGGAATTAACCAAGCTAAGAGATTTTATAACAATTCAAAGAAAACTGCATAATGATAAAAAGGAAATTGTACAAGATAAAAGAAAATATAGAGACCTCTAATATTTATGAAAAGACAATACTGAGAAAACATCCACATACATAAAGTGGTACAGAGTTTATGCAATCCCTAGCAAACCTCCAATGACAGCTCGGAAGGCTGAGACATGAAGATCAAAAGTTCAAAACCAGTCTCAGGAATGGTGAGCACTAAGCAACTCAGTGAGACCCTGCCTCTAAATAAAATAGAAAATAGGGCTGGGGCTGGGGCTCACTAGTTGAGTGCCCTTGAGTTCAATCCCTGGTACCAAAATAAAATAAATAAGTACAGAAACTTCTATACTTTGAATCTTAGAATGTGACATGAGGTCTTGGAGTGAATATGTTAAAACATAACTATGTAAAAACAATCTTGTAATTAATATTGTACAATATGGCGAGAGTCTTTGTTTCTAGAACTGATTATTATTTGTAATATATCCTTCAGATGGACGAAGAGATTTAAATACTCTTTTAATGGAAGTACTCAGAAAACATGGGGGCAATACCATTGTCATACAAATTTTTAAAAACAGATTTAAAATTTCTAAATTTTCATAGTTCTTAACAATATCTAGTGTAAATTTAGAACCAAGGATTGAGAAGGAGAAAAATCTCTACCAAAAATGATGTGATACTAAAATATAAAGTGGCTCAGAGAACAACTACTACAGGCAATGTGCTGTGCAGCTTTCAAACAAAAGTCACCATGATAATTACCAAAACTAATTAATTAAAAATTAATTTAGATCCAAATATCATGTTAGTCACATCAGTAGGACTTAGGTTACAGTAAATAAATTTAAACAAAAATCCCTGACCAAATCTCATTATTTATCTGCAGCTGGAAGGCTCTACATAATCCAGTTCTTGTATCACTACATATTTTCCAGCTGCTACCACCCTTAAGTGCTTGCAGACCATCACTATGTACAAAACTATAAAAAAATAAATAAAAATTTCAACTGCACATAACATTGTTTATTTTGCAAAATTCCAACATAAAATAACCAGAAGATCACTGCTAATTGTAATGGTACACACTTCACAAAACAAAATCCATACCAAGAACATTAATTTCACAATGGTGCACTTTACCTTGGTATCAGATTTATTGGTGCCCACATTGTATGTAAGCCCATCTTCGATAGAACCAGATTCCCTGGAAAATCATTAGAGCAAAAATGAAAAACAACATTGAGTGAGCCCAGGTTTTCGAAGAAATAAAAGCTGGTCAATATCTGGATATCACTATATTACATGATTTTTCTAAATTGATGTAATTAACATATGACCTCTGTTTTAAAAAACAATATTTTTACCCTCCTCGACTCTACTTTTCTAATCAATTGAATAGTAAAAGAAGACATACTTAGTTCTGTTTCAAAGGTGATGGCCAGGTTGACAGAGCCTGAGAATAAACCTTTTTAAAAAATGGTCCTGAAGGCTGAACAGAAAATCCAACTAATCGGAGAAATCACTGTTATTACCTGAACTGAAACAAAAACTGGTAACCCAGATGAGGTTTCTACCTCAGATACACTGTCTCTACTCCCTTGTATCTCCAGGAATCAAAGACTAAGCCACATTAACTTGAAAATGGCATGTATAGTTCCTCAGCATGGAAACAACTTCCTGAAAAGAATCTATTGCTCCCCTTTATCCAGAAATATCATAGGGAGTTACCTGTTCCATTTAAATTGTTTGAAAGATGAACTTACAATAGTAAAAAACAAATTTGTAATGTGTTATTGAGAATACTTTTCCCTGCAAGATGGAGGCATTGTACATTATAAAATGCAACTCACGATCTTATATAGGTCCCACCTTATTCAGTACCACATTAAATACCAAGTAATTCAAAATTCTGTAGGCATTCAGACACTCAAGAGGAAAGATTATTGGCAAAGTAGAGTTCTGGAAGCTGTACCTCTGTTTCCCTAAGTACTATCTAAATAACTTTCTCCCTATGGGCTCCCACTCCAAAGGCCCTCTCCTGCAGGACTCAAAGACAATCCCCTACTTTTAACTCTTCATCCTATGAAGATGAAGATTTCTGAAACAAGGTTGGGTTCAAAGGACAAAGTTAGGAGCTCTCTCTTCCTGCTCCTGGAAAATAAGCTAAATGAGTGTCAGTGACTGATCTCAGTGTGAACATGTTACCCAACTAGTCAACTGAAGATTCATGCTGGCTCTGCCACCCAATCACAATCCAGCCCAACCCTACATAGGAATGGAATCAGTGAGTTGGATGAATGTGAGCAGACATCTGTTCAGGGAAATACAAAATTGAAGTTCAGGAACTTCAAGCCTCATGATGCTTGAGGAAATCTAACCCTTCCTCACATTGCTCTCTGCTCTTCCCAGTGGCTCAAATAATTTTAAGATCTTCCCACAGGAACTTGGATTTTGCCCATTCCTCCAATAAAGCAGAAAAGCATGCAATAGCAAACCTCCCTTGGGCACCAATTTTTAAATATGCCTTTCTAGATAGCTCCCAACATCCTCTGTCATTCATGTTTGTTTGGTCATTAACAAATTAGCCACAAAACTTAATATTCTGATCTCTTTCTCAAAACCTATGCCTCCAAAACTCAGAATGTTCCTCTTCAAACTTGTCTTTCCTCTATTGCTTCCATTCTGATTCTCTGGATGGCGATCATGCACTACCTTCAGTCTCACCTCCTTCAGTTGGGTTCAGCTGAGTTCACTAGGCAAGCTCTCCTATTCTGTTGTGCACTCAGCTATGTGCAAATTAAAACTACTCTGCGATTTCATCTCACTCCAACCAGAATGGCAATTATCAAGAATACAAGTAACAATAAATGTTGGCAAGGATGTGAGGAGAAAAGGTGTACTCATACTCTGTTGGTGAAACTGCAAATTGGTACAACCCCTCTGGAAAGCAGTATGAAGATTCCTCTAAAAACTAGGAATGGAATCACCATTTGACCCAGTTATACACCTTCTTGGTATATATCCAAAGGATCTAAAATCAGCATAATATACTGAGGCAGACACATCAATATTTATACCAGAACAATTCACAATATCCAAGTTATGGGGCCAAGCTTGGTGCCTTTCTACAGATAAATGGATAAAGAAAATGAGGTATATATACCTAATGGAGAAATAGATGAAATGAATGACTATGAAAATTTTTAGTAAATCGATGGATCTGGAGACTATCATGCTAAGTGAAATAAGATATTCCCATAAAACCAAAGCTTGAATGTTTTGTTTGACATATGGAAGCTAATCCAAAATAAATGGGTGGGGAGCATTAAAAAAATAGAATTTCAGTGGAATAGACAAACAGGAGTCAAGAGAAGGGAGGAGAAATCAGCAAAGGACAGACCCTGGAATGAATCTGACAAAATTTTCCTATGTACATATATGAATATATCATAGAGAAACCATTGTGCAAACCTGAAATCATTTAATTTTAAAAAATATCTATGGGAAAATGGCAGAAAGATCAGTGGAGGAAAGGGAGGGGCTGGAGTGCATGAGGGGAGGGAAGAAGAGATACTGGGGACTGCATTACAAGCAGATATGTTCCATGCTTTTGTAATTATGTGATATAATTTCTACTGTCATGTTTAACTAAAAAGAAACAATGAAAAAATAAATAAACAACAACAAAAACCACCTTCAGAAGTATTAAAATTGTAAAATATTGGGCTAATAGTTAGGAACCTGAGTTCAGATTTTACTGTGGCACTTACTATATCCAGAAAATCACTTTAATACCCTTTAAGTTGTAGGTTGTTGATCATGACAACCATTTGCCCAGGATGATAAACACATTTGGAAGTATTACTTTGACTAGTTGATAAGATTCTTTGAAACCCTGAAATTCTCTGTGTTTTTGATGCAGTATATAGAAGCAGGAATACTTAGCTGGCATTTTCTTAATAGAGCAAAAGAAACTCAAATAAAAGTAAAAAGAGAATGTAAAAAGTGACAACAATAAAAACACAGGACAATACTCATAACACGTTTATACTCACATAAAAGTTAAAAGACTCTGAAGAAAAAAGTGTCTAGATAGAACTACATAGTGGTTGTAGCCTGAAGGTAAATCCAAATTGAGAAATCAGGAAATAGAGAGATCAATTGAAATATCTTCTAAAAAGATTTCAAATGTAATTTATGTTATATAACATGGCCTATACATCAATATACAAACACTTCCAATAAAATATTTTTTTCTCCCAGATTTGCCTCATGGTCCTATAATCATTGCTATTGTGAGATTTTTCCTAAAAGATTTGATGTTAAAAGGTATTGGTTATCAAACCACTTTACAAAATATTAAGACAGACTCTTTCAGTATTATCCTGGCTTCCCAGGTAAAGTCTGAATCAAAATGAACACATAACTCAGAGTAAATTTCTGAATTCATCTTTCATGGAACTACATCTTGATCATAATGCCCCATGAGTCTCTATCAATCCATGAACAGGGGCAAAAGTATAGATTAGTCAGCCAAGTGGGTAGATGGTCAAATATCCATCTGCCATCATAGGCCAAGTACTTGGTAGTTTGGGAATCATGAAATAATCAGTTGACATCTCTGAATGATTGTTTAAATAGTAAACAGTAGGTTAGAGAAACAGTTTCAAGCTGCTGTGACTACTATTAAGAAAAAAAAAGTGCCTGGGTGTGGCAGAGCCTGTAATCCAAGTGATCTAGGAAGGTGAGGCAGGAGGATCACAAGTTCATGATTAGTCTCAGCATCTTAGCAATGTCATAAACAACTTAGAAAGACCCTCTCTCAAAATAAGAAATAAAAAAGAACTGGGTATAAGACTTAGTGGTTAAGCACACCTGGGCTCAATCCCTGGTACCAAAAGTAAAACGAGAGAGAGAGAGAGAGAGAGAGAGAGAGAGAGAGAGAGAGAGAGAGAGAGAGAATATGAATGAGAACAAATTCCAGGCACATGATAACATGATAGGTTCTCTAGCTCAGGAAAGAATACTCAAAACACCCTCCTTTTTTCTATATGCTCTAAATACTTAACAAATACATTTTTCAATAATTTTTAGATGTAGATGGACACAATGCCTTTATTTTATTTACTTATTTTTATATGGTGCAGAGTATTGAACCCAGGAACTCACACGTGCTAGGCAAGCACTCTACTGCTGAGCCACAATCCTAGCCCTAACAACAAATACAATTTTTATATCCATAAAATCCTACCTGGTTAAAGTTTCATTTTTAGGACTCTCATCTGTTATTAAAGAAAAGGATAAAATTAATCAACAGTATAAAAACATGAAATAGTAAAAGTATATGAGACATATTTTAATACAAAGTATTCTTTTGGGACCATTCATGGAGACTCTTCTTGAATTAATATTATTTAATTTACTGATAGGCAATTAAGGCACTAAAAAATCTCATGTCTCCTTTACAGGTTTAAATACAGGTTTAATGAAACATAAAATTAAGATTCCAGTATCAAGTTTATGTTTCCAATGACAACATTTGTTCAGAGGCTGAGGCAGGAGGACTGTGTGTTAAAAGCCTGCCTCAGCAATGTAGGAAAGCCCCAATCAACTCAGTGATGCCCTCTCTAAACAAAATACTAAACATGGCTGGGCTTGTGTCTCAGTGGTTAAGTGCCCCTGAGTTCAAACCCTGGTTCCAAAAAAAAAATTATAGGAAAGTGTGCATATAAAAAAGTAAACATGCTGATTAGTGGAGAAAAACATGATCCCTAGACAGAGGAGCAATTCACAACCCTAGGAATTGTGAGTAAAACGTCAAAGCTGCTGTTAGAATGTACAGGATATGCCATTTGTGGAACACATTAGAATCATTTACATGATTATGAGATGTGTATACTGCTTCTCCAATTGCCCTCCAGTTGAATAAGTGCAAATTATGGCATTTGTTGGTTTTTCCATCTCACATTTTGCTTCTATGTTAATGAAAACATGAGAATGTCTATAATCTCAAGTCAATAAACAGCACAAGAATGAGCAGACTTCAAGTATCTTACCATCTTTCTTGGATTTCTGAACATCTCCACATAAACTTCCTTTTCCTTCAGGGATATTCTGGGAAGAAAGAAAGGCTTTATGTGTAATGAGCATTACATTTGATAAAATAATTATAATATTCAGTATTACTACAGGATACATTAGAAAGAACACAGGTTTCTGAATTATTCTGATGTACATTCCAATTACAATTCTGCCATTTAATGACCTACATTTTCACATAGATTGAGAATTATTAGAGATGATAGAGACATCTACAAACATTACTCCCCTAACCTCTAGTTAGTTATTACACAGATACTATGATATCCAATAGATTATTTTCTTGACCACAATAATCCTGGGTAAAAATTTGATCCATCAGTAGCTCAGCATACTTGTCAAAATCTGACATTTAAGAAATTCAAAGTAACTACTCATGTTCCCATGATTTTTATTTGCACAAAGTCCCTCTTGAGCTCAGTTTTGAGGACAATTTACAACTGAGATGGGATAGAGTCTTTTTATCCTGTATGTCAGATACCTGAAGAGAAGTGATTGCATACATTTGGATGCATCTGACAAAGGCAATAATGAATCCTTTAGGGCAATGATGGATGAATGACAGGTGCACACAGCAAATAGAAAACAGAAAGATTAATTAAAGAAGCCACCATGGAGGCACAGGTGGCTGAGGGAAATATTGAGCCTAGAGGTAAAACATTTCTAGAAAGGTAAGGGAGGAGAAAGAAACAAACAGAAAGGGAAACATGGCCAGTCAATTGAACATGTGTTTAAGACAAAGAAGAAAGGAAAGAAATAAGAGCAGAGCATGGAAAGAAATAAAACACAGAATTTGGACCAAACAAATAATACTGATAATACTGATTTTGATTACACTACAATTTCTTCCTCTAAAAAATTCTATAATAAATCAGTTAGTTTCATTAACATAAATGAAATTGAATTATATAACCATAGTTATGAACCCTTGACACTATCCCCTTGGGATATAAAATCCTGCCTGTAGGCCAAAAATTTTGGCTGGAGTGACCTCAGAGTGTAAACCAACCTCGGAATGATTATAATCCAGACACATCTGTCTAAATTCAAACTCATTAATTGACTCAAACTATTTAATCAGTAGAACAAGTTATCCTAGGGATAACATTGCAATCCTACTCAAGAGGGTTGACAGGAGGGTTTAAGACCTTGATGGGTTGGATCAGGACATCCAAAGAATGTAATTGCCATTAATGGTTCATTTGTTCAATAATTAAAGTCCTGCATGATCTCAGTTCAGACTAGAGAAATCTAGGTCAGTTTCTAGCTATTAAAATATTTCTCCCAGTTAAAAAGGACAACAGAATTAAGGCCAATTTTATACATTTCCTTAGAATAATGGATGAAATAATCTAAACTTAGTAAACCATTACTTACCCTGCCCTAGAACAGGGTCTGTTAGGATGGCAGAGCCCAGAAATTGCATAACACTTCAAACTTTATTACCTGAGATTCAACTCCTTTTCTTAACACATGTTCTTAGTAAAATTATTATTCCTGGTTGTTCTAATTTTAGAGGAATAGCTTTCTTAACTTTAGTTGAATGAAAAATACTGGGTTACATACAACTCCAAAAAGGCCCAAACATTCTTCATTCGCTGATGCAATAAAATTATTTATTAAAGAACCACACAAACCTCTAACATCTTCCATCATTTTATTTATTATTGTACCTTCCCTAGCCCTTATCCTGGCATTTACAATGTGAATTCCCCTACTCACACCATGACCCTTCATCAACATAAATATGGAAGTACTCTTTATCCTTGCAACCTCAAGCTTAGCCATATGTACAATCTTATGATTGAGATGAGCATCCAATTCACAGCCCTAATCACAGCAGTACAAGTTGCAGCACAATCTCATATGAAATAACTCTGGCCATCATTCTCCTGTCATTTCTACTTATAATCAGGCCATTTACTTTATCAACCCTTATTGCAACTCAACGATTTTTAGGATCACTATCACCAACATAGCAATAATATGATTCATCTCAACAGTAGCAGAAACAAACCAACAGAAAGAGGAACTTGTATCAGGATTTAACCAACAATATGTTGTGGGCCTCTTTGCCTTATTTTTCCTGGACGAATACACTCATATCATTATAATAAACACTTTAACCACAACTCTTTTTCATAGGAGTACTCTTCAACCCACCAATCCCTGAAATCTTTATATTCAGTTTTGCATTAAAAACCCTTGTATTAACTTCAACTTTTCTATGAATTCAAGCATCATACCGATGATTCTGATATGGCCAACTCATACACTTATTATGAAAATAACTTATAACCCCTAACACTAGCTCTATATGCATATGACACATCTCCCTGCCCATTGTCATGGCATGTGTACCCCTCAAACCTAAAGAAATATGTCTGACAAAATAGTTACTTTCATAGAGTAAGTAATAGAGGTTTAAACCCTTTTATTTCTACAATCACAGGGTTTGAACCTAACCTTAAGAATCTAAATTTCTTGATGCTACCTTACATACCCATAATGTTCTATTAGTAAGGTCAGGTAAATAAGCTGTCAGGCTATTCCCCCAAAAATGTTGGTTTATACCCTTCCTGTACTAATTAATCCCCTAATTGCCTCTACCATCAATTTCACCTCATTTTCAGGAATTTTAATAACACTATTTAGTTCCCACTGACTACCTTACCTCAGTAGGACTAGAAATAAGCATAGTAGCTATTATCCCTATTTTAATTAACAAAGCAAACCCTCAATCCACAGAAAATGCATCCAAATATTTCTTAATTCAGGCTCTAGCATCACTAGTTTTATACACTCAGGACAATGAACTCTAATCAACTCACCCAACCAAATTTCACCCCTAATATTTGCTGTAGTGCTGTCAGTAAAAATGGGACTAGCCCCATTTCACCTATGAGACCCAAAAGTTACCCAAGGAGTTCCACTTATATCAGCAGTAATCTGACTACAATATCAAAAGTCGCCCCAAACTCCATTATGTTTCAAATTGCTCCCTCAATCAATTTGTCCTTATGACAATGATAGCAATGATAATAATAGCAATTCTGTCTAATGTATGAGGAGGCTGAGGAGGACTCAAACAAACCATTCTACAAAAAATCCTGGCCTACTCATCAATCACCCACATAGGCTGAGTAATAGCAATCATTGCATTGAATCCCACATTGAATATATTTTATCTGATTATTTACATTATACATACAATCAACACGTTCATATTATTCTATTATAACAAGAAAACCACCACCCTTTTGTTGAAATAACTTTCAGTCACAGCTAGCAGCTAAGAGAAGCTTGGAAGTGCCTAAAATATCCACCTTCCTTCAGGCCTGAGAGGAGCGCCTGAGGATGGGGTAAAACCACATCCTCAGTACTTGGGTTTGCATTGCCAAATTACCAGGCCAGGAAACTGAGAGTCAAGGGCTTCAGGGCATGAAACCCCTGACTCATTAAGGGCCAAAGACCCTTCCAGATTGCTTTCCACCACGACAGCAATATTTAGAGATTCCTCAAAGTGCAGTTACATTAGGCAGAAGATGATTTGCTTATGGATATTGTCTTGCTTATGTATGATTGACAGGCACACCCCACTTGAACCCTATAACAGTTGTGTGCATTCCAAAAATAAAATGAGCTACTGGATGACAACCTGAGGTAAGTCTTCAGACAGTTCTCTCACCAGCTCCCAGAGTCTGTATGTTTATTCCGCATCTCTACCCACCCCACCCTGAAAAAAGGTAGCTGAGTGACCATTGACCACAAAGGGACTTAGGAACACATACATCCTTTTTCACTCTCCAACATATGAAACAAATTTCCTCTACTAATTTCAATAATACTTATTGTACTTATATCTCTCTAAGTGAACTTTCCCAACTGACAAAATTCACCCCCAAAATGAATGATTATTAACTTATATCAAATAGCAATGTCATTATATGTATCTATATCAATACCAATAACAGCCTTACTAAACTTATATTTCTATATATGAATTATCTACTCAACATCGCTAACACTATTTCCATCATCCAACAACACTAAAGTGACAATTTGAAAAACAAAAATAAACCCTCTCATGCCAACTCTCATAATTGCATCAACCCTCTCCCTTCACCTTATATCTTAGCTATCAATCTTAATTAAGCTAGGGATATAGGTTAAATTTAGACCAAGAGCCTTCAAAGCTCTAAGAAAGTACCAATACTTAACTCCTACAATCAGGACTATTTATCTCACATCAACTGAATAGAAATCAATTACTTTAATTAAGCTAAAAGCTATCTTAATTCTCTAGACGGATGATATTTAAACCTGTAAATATTTAATTAACAGCTTAATGCCTAACTGAACTAGCCTCAATCTACTTCATCTGTCCTAAGGAAAAAAAAGGCTTAAAATCTGTAAAATTCTTAGTAGGATAAAATAAATTGTCCCAATTTGCCTCTGAAAGAGAGTACTGGAAATCAGAACACTAATGAGCAGATACAACTGGAAAAGATGTAATTTATAGTACATGGACTGAGCATCAAAAATTTTAAGAAATTTTGATCTAAACTCCTAATCTTAGCTCAACGCTGGAAGAAGTAAGGGGTATTCTGCTACCTACTTTCATATTTGTGACACTTCCTCACTTTCTTTGCTTCTTATTTGTGACATTAGTTTCTGGTAATTCACCAGAACTTTTATCTCTTGAACTTCAAAGGAAAATATATACCAAAGTCGTATTTTCAGAAATCCAATAGTCTTCATGATTAACTACCTCAGGCTTATTACTTAAAACACTTCATTTTCAGATATCTTCTTGTCTTCCCATTTATTCAGGTTCACAATATATGTAAAAGACTTTACATCAAACCCTATTCTCAGTTTTCCAAGACACGCCCATGTTTCCTATCTTGCAGTATCTCAAGAGTGACAACAGAGCTTTAAAATGAATACTTAAATAACTAAGTACACAAATTTCTGAACCTGAAATTATAGATTATGACATAAAAATTCTGAGTGTATATTTTAAAACACTGCAATGAAAAAGTTTTTAGAAGTTCAAATCATACTATATGGTTTTTCAGACTTTCTGCTTCAAGAACTATTTATTATTTGCCGAAGACATCTAGTTTTTAATTAGATTAAGAGATTTAAATACTCTTAATGGAAAAAGACTCAAAACCAAAGTACAATACCGTTACAATAGAAATATTGAGAAACAGGTTTAAAATTTCTACTTTTTAACAAATTCCCACAGTTTAAATGTAAATATGGAACCTAGAATAGAAATCGAGGAAAAGCTCTCATAAAAATATATGATATGAAAACAAAGTGGCCAAGAAAAAAACTATATGCAGTGTTCTGCATAGTGTTCAAATTGAAGGAATTAGGAAAATTTCATGATTCATAAATATTTATTTGATTCATTAAAGATTTATTTTGTCCTGAGTATTAAAAATTATGGAAGCTTATTTAAAAGTCACAGTGAATTTATCCAATAATCATTAACCCAATCTCTACTAATGTAATTACAATGTTTCTACTAATGTAATTTTCTGTGGTTATGGATTTTCAAAAGCCCCTACTTGCCTAAAGGATCAGATGGAACACTGATAAAAGATAAAAGTAAAATCCCAACACATTGTTATCAGATAATTTCTCCTAGAACATTTCCAAATAAAATGACAAGAAAAGCATTGCTAAATTGAAAGACTAAACACTTCACAAAATTCACATCAAGAAAATGAATTTAACAACAGGGCATTTACCTTGGTGTCAGATTTGTTGTTGCTCTCTTCTGAAGTAGGCTTGGTATCAGCAGCACCAGGTTGCTCTGCAAATCTTTAGAGCAAAATGTATTACAAAAATGGGTGAGTCTGGTTTTTTAAAGTAATAAAATCTGGTGAGTGTTTGGATATCACTATATTAAATCAGGTTTTTTCTTTTTCTTTTTTTTTTAAGAGAGAGAGAAATTTTTTAATATTTATTTTTTAGTTTTCAGGGGACACAACATCTTTATTTGTATGTGGTGCTGAGGATGGAACCCAGCGCAGCACGCATGCCAGGCCATCACGCTACTGCTTGAGCCACATCCGCAGCCCCAGAATCAGGTTTTTGACTGAGAGAATTAAAATATGACCTCCATTTTAACAAAACTTTTGTTTACCTCTTTCTGCCTTCGCTTTTCCCATTCTATGAATCATTTAGTGAAGTCATACTTAGATCAATTTCAAACAGTGAGAGGCAATATATTAGCCAAGTCTGAGAATCATTTATCTTCAGAAACTACCTCCTGCCCTGAAGGCTGAACTGAAGAATCCAATCAGAGTCCAACACAACCTTTGTGGCTTGGACTGAAACAAACTTGGTAATCTAGCATGAGGTAGAAAGATATACTGCTCCTTCTCCCTTTTCTCTCCCTGGATCAGAGTTGGCTAACTTGAATGTGGTAGCCTTGGTGCTTTGGCATGGAAACCACTTACAATATGTACCTATTGCCTCCCTTTACTCAAAAAAGGCACAGGGATTTCCCTGAAACATGTTAATGGTTTGAAAGATGAAGATACACAAGAGGAAAAAATGTATATGTTGTTATTGGGAATTCCTTTCTTAGACACATTAAAACATTATAAATTATATAATTCAATTAATTTCCCAGTACAAGTCCTACCTTATTCAGGGCCATGAAAGCACTTCAAAATATTCACACTCAGACACTCAGTGGGAATGATTGCCTCTGAGGTAGAGTACTGCACGTGGGACTCTGTTTCCCTAAGTACTATCTAAATAAGTTGTACTTCTGTGTCCTCAAATATCTCAACATCTTCCTTCCTGTGGGCTTCCACTCCCATGTCCTCCTTCTGCAGGACCTTTCAAGCTTCATCCTATAAAGATGTACTTTCCTGAACAAGGTTGGCTTCAATGACCATGACTGGGAGCTGCTCTTTCCTCACTCCTAGAAAACAAGCTAAATGGAGTCTCAGTCACTGGTCTCAGCATAACCATCCAACTAAAGCTCTGTGAAAGCTCTGCCAGATTGTACCCCTGTCCTACCCTACCCTAAACATAGGAGGAAAATGAGAAGGTGGCAAAAGTGGCAGAAGTGGGCCTATGCCTGCTCTGGGCCATAGATCATGTGGTTGAGCAACTCCTAGTCCTTTGGTGCTTGAAGTCTGGTAAACCACCCTCATGTTCCTATGTACTCTACACAATCTTCCCAGTAGCTCAAAAGGTTTTAACATCTTCAACAGAAACCTGAAAGTGTGTCAGTTCCTACAAGCAACAACTTGTTTTGGACTTTTTTGAACCCCTTATTTTAATATCATTTTCTACTTAGTTCCCAAAATCCATGTCCTAAATTCCTGTTTTGTCTTCATCAAACCAGGTGTAAACTCAGATATTTTGTTTTCTTATGGGAAAACAATGATTCCTATCCAACTCAGTTTTTCCTCTTCAATATGCCCTCTTCTGTAGTTCTATTATGATCCTCTACCTCCAGGTTCACTTACTAATTCTCTTCCTATTATCCATGTTTGGGCTCACTAGACTCACTGTTCCATTTTATTGTTAAAATACTCACCAATGGTACTGCAATTTAGAACAGTATTTGGCTTTCCATTAAGGAATATGAGTTCAAATGTCATTGCTGTTACTTTCTACAACCAGATAAGGTCGTTTAATATATTTAAGTTTTAGGTTGTCCATCCTAACAACCATTTGGGCAGAATGTTTAAAATATTTTGAAGTATTGGAGGTTTCTTTGTCTCATGACTACGAGTCTTTAAAATTCTGTTATTCTCTGGGATTTTGACTTTATCTAGAGAATAATTTAGTACTTAGCTGACAGTAATTTTTTAAAAGACCAAACATCAACAAAAGCAGAAGAGAAAGTTAAAAAGTTTTTTCAAGAAAACATCATAGCCATAGAAAAAACATAAATGATGAAAAAAGAAAAATCTTTTTAGAACTAGGCAGGGGCGCTAGCTTGATGTGACAGTCAACTATGAAATCAAGAACTAGATAAATCTATTAAACTATTCTCTAAATAATTATTGAAGAAGATTAATGTAATTAATAACTATATATTATTAATATTAATAGTAATCATTATTAACAATTAATAATTATTTATATATCACAGACAGGTCATATGTATTCTTCACTTCCAGGAAAACAATTCCTCATCAGTAATTTCCTGACTTAAAAAAAATATTTTATTCATATGTGGTGCTGAGGACTGAACCCAGGACTTCACACATGGTAGGTGAATGCTCTACTTCTAAGCCACAACTCCAGCCCAATTGCCTGACTCTGCTTATGTAAAACCCATGATCCTATGACCACTGGTATGTGAGATTTGCCCTAAAACATTTGAAGTTAAAAAGTTACCATTTTCTGGGTGTAGTGGTGCAGGCCTGTTATCCTAGCAGCTCTGGAGGCTGATGTAGGAGATCATGAGTTCAAACCCAGCCTCAGCAAAAGTGAGGTGCTAAACAACTCAGTGAGACCCTGTCTCTAAATAAAATTAAAATTAGGGCTGGGGATGTGACTCAGTGATCAAGTGCCCCTGAGTTCAATCCCCAATACTAAACAAAAGGTACAACACTTACTAGTGCCAAGTTTTAAAAATATTAGCACAAATTCAAGTACAAACAGGTTTTTTAGAAAATGCCTGATTTAAGCATTAACAGACAAATAAATTTGAACTTATGAATTAATCTGCTATGGACCTGAATCTTGATCCTTTGTGTCATACAGGTCCCTATCAATCTATGTAAAAGGGCAATAGAATGAATTTATCAGCCAGACAGGCTGATGATCAAATCAGAGGCCAGCTATAAGATTATAAGATCATGGGCCCATTAGTCAACTTTTTTGAATGACTGGTGTTTAATCAGTAATTAATAGGTTATATAATAGCACAGATACTTTCAAAGGTGGTGTGATGAATTGCTAAGCACATATTATGGTGTCTGGCTTAGACTAGAACATCCAACAATTTTCATTTCTTTCTGATGCATTCTCTCATTAGCTTATGAGGTCATTATTTTTTTTCTTTTTTAACTGGTAAAATTCTACCTGGTTGAGGGCTGGGGATATAGCTCATTTGGTAGAGTACTTGCCTTGCATGCACAAAGGCCCTGGGTTCAATCCCCAGCACCACCAAAAAACAAAAACATACCTGGTTGAAGAGTCACCGCCCACTATAAAAGCAAATGGTAAAATAAATATGTTATCAACAATACAAAACATAAATAGTAGAAGTTCATGAATCATACTTTCTTATAAAGCAATTCTTTCGGACCATTCCTGAAGACTATTCTATACTGGCTATCAATTATACTACTGATAGGCAATTAATGCACTGTGAATCAAGGGTACATAAAAGGAGCAAAGGTACAGACTGTAGGCATAGCAAACTTATTCTGTGAAATAATACTAGAAAATGCACCATATCATGGGAAATATATAGACACTCAGGTACAGAAAGTGTTTAGAACCCCAAGTGGACCTGACCAGAAAAGAAACTCTCCACATCATATTATTATATAAAATTGTCAAAAATACAAAATCAGAAAGAATACTGAAAGCTACAAGAGACAATGGTTGAACCCGTTATACAGGCAAAGCTATCAGAAGTACAGTACATTTTTAAACTGAAACTTTAAAAACCAGATAAGTATACAATGATTATTTCAAGCCCTGCAGGGGGGAACAAAACTGGAATATACAAGGGAAATTATCCTGTTAAGCAGAGTAAACCAGAAAGGCAAGTATCCTGTGTTTCTCTCACATGTACAGCCTGGAAAAAAAATAAATGAAAGGATGCTCTGAAAAGACAAGTGACTATAGGGACGAGGGAAAAGACCGTGGAGAAACAGAGAAGGGAACATAGGGAGGATAGAGAGGATTCAAATATGATATGATATCCCTGTGTGGAAATGTCACAGTGAAATCCACTCATTAGTGCCAAAAACAGGAGTCAATAATTATACTAAAAAAGTATCAAGTTTTATAACAAGCCCAATTTACTGTAATGTCACTATAGAAGAATTACACAACATACTAATTTTAAAATATGATTTATACAAAGACAAGTAAGATTTCTGAGGCCAAATTTTAAATAACGAAATCTTTTTCAGAAAACATTGTTTGAAAATATAAATTCTCTACCATTTCTTAAAGAATTCTAAATTATAGGCTATTAAAAAGGAAAATATGAATGTCCTATACACATTGATCTGATGCCACTCCTTTATGATGGCACTTTCTTACTCTTACTTTTTTATGTAGGGTAGGAACACTAAGGGCAATTCACTATCAGAAGTATTACCTGCTCTCCTGGCATGCATGTCATTAAATACTGCTCGTGTATGTGCCAGAATTATTTTCCTATTACAATGTACAAAAAAAGGAATCAAATTAGTATCTTAAGACTGATGTGAGAAACACTAACCAAATATAAATTGTGAAGAGTGTTATAGATAGCATCAGAACTAATATCAGTACTTAGCCCCACATATTTCAAATGTGCAAGCTCTCTATGCACGGTATTAACCTTGCAGTTATTTTTAGGATGTTTGGGGAAGGGGGTATTTATTATGTTTTGTTTTAGAGATGAGGTTTTACCACATTGCCCAGGCTAGTCTTCAAATCCTGGGCTCATGCGACCCTCCTGCCTCAGCATCCCAAAGACTGCATCCATAAGTTGTAATCAAAAACAAAGTAAGGTGAAATGAATGTTCACATTTATAATTCACTTTCATTTCACCTGCTCAAATATTAACTATATTAGCTTGACATAAGGAAAGCATTCTGAACTCAGAAGATGTCCTCTCTCTGTCAACAATAGCTTTGTGTTTTGACACAAGTCATTGCTCTTAGGCTCAAAGTCTCCTTCTAAAAAATAAGGATTGTACTGCTTTAGGTCACCAGGTTGCTATGAAGATTTAGTGAGTTAATATAAACAATGCTGAGAGAAATAGTAAAGTAATGGAATTATTTGTACGTTAATGTTGAACTCTGAAACTCAAGTAAAAATCCAATCTCAGTTTTTTCACAGGTTCTAATGATCAAATATTGCAATTATTAACAAATTCTAATGAGTCCTAATTTGGGTCATTGACTGTACTATTCTTGTGCTATATTGTTTAGGACAAATCAGGTGTTTAATAATTTATAACTCAATTTATTTATAACTATAATTGAATAACATAATTTTCTCCTTATACTAAAACTAATCAATCAGTTAGCTTGGATTATTACTATTCCTTTTCTACCTAATCAAATGGAACCAGTAGATCTTTATTCAGAATGAAGCTTAATTTCCACACTGATCTCTAGCTAACTTGAAACACAAAACCTTCTTTTACACATGAATACTGACAAATCATGATAAGGCTTAGCTCTAGGTTCAAAGAATTTAGTTTTTGAGAATACTGCTTAATGTCTTATTTGTGAGAAAGAACTTGAAATGTTCTGAAAAATGAAGCAGATATGAAAGTAGCATGGACAACTTTTATTGCCATGGGGAAAAAAATCACTTAAGGTACCAATTAGAATTAGCATCCTCCCTGGGAATCACTGACATGGGGCCTCCCACAACCAAAGAAAATGTGCTTTATAAGATATAATGGGGCTTTGGGCTACGGATCAGTTAGAAGAGATTAAAAGGGAACTCTGAACTTTTCCTATAAGCTTATTTGAGACTGTTGGATTATTTTGAATGATCCAAAAAGACAAACAAAACCCTCAAAGGACCACTCATCATAAAGGTCTGGGCTAGCATGTGGACTGCACATAAGGTTTTGAGTGGGAGGGCAGGATTGGCATGTTCACCCTGGGGTGACCAAAGCTAGGAGATCCAGCTACCAAAGCAGAGTGCCAACTGGGAAACAATAGATGAGGTGATAACCATACGGATACTTAGAAGGAAAATAAGTTGTAACTTTTAAGTCTAAGCTTATATCACCATGAAGACTCAGGGATCTGGATCAGTCAGGACAACCTGGTAGTGAAGTTAATCATTACCAGATTGTAGGACTACTTCTAATTGCAACATTACAGCAACCCATTGGACAGAAACAAAAGAATGTCTGGGAAGTCCTTTTTATCTACCCTCTGGTGAAAGAGATTTCTCTTCCTTAGGCATAAGAAACTCCTCAAAGAAATCCAAGGAGAATGGTTGAACAACTAGTTCCTAGAGAAAGTAAGATTTTCTGTTAAACTCTGACACGGGGCCTCCCACAACCAAAGAAAATGTGCTTTGTAAAACCCAAAATGACACTGGCAAAACACAAATAACCAAAACAAAAAATCAAAGATATGGTGTTATTTGTGCCCCATATGCAGGGGTTATACTTAGAATATAATGGATAATGCTGGGATAATGCTTAGGATAAATCAGCTATTTAAAAATTTATAAACTCAATTTATTTATAAATATAATTGAATAACATAATTTTCTCCTATACCGAAGCTAATCAATCAGTTGGCTTAGATAAAGGTTTTAAAAGTCCTGAGACAGGGTTCTACCATGAGCACCATCAGAAAGAGGGTGAGGCTTAATGAATCCTACATACATTGCGCCTTCTAAGGAGTCTTGATTTTTGCAGGGGTCTTGACTGCAATCCAAACATACCTGAACTATGAAATCAGATTGGTGTGTAGGATGCATTAGTTGTAATTATTTTGAACCTCCATTGAATCATATCATTTTAATGTAAACACTTACACATTGAAACCACTAGCAATGGCGTGCTGTAATGCGTTCCTTCCAGACTGATCTTCAGCAAAGGCATCAATACCTTCTCGAAGAAGAAGCTCAACTATACATTTTGCATTATATTTTGTGGCAAGTATGAGGGCTGTTCTAAAATAACAGAGAGATAACTTCACCCTTAGGTACTTTAAATGATGAATTGTCTTTAATAAAATCATTTAAACAACTAATCTTTTTACCAATTTAAGTTCTTGATTGTGTACAAATAACCTTTATATATACTAACACCCAAGTGTTCATCTTTGCATATTACCTCCACATCAAATAGAGAAACACAAACAGGAAACCTCTTATCCCAATTGGGCATTACATAACAGAAGTTGCACATTTAATGTACTTTGATGGACCACAACTATGATGAGGTCATCTGGCTGAAATAGGTAAAGATTGAAGTGAAGAATGATCCATTTTTACCCTAGTCTAATGTAACATGTTATAACTCTCATTCACTTCAAAATCAAATAAGAAAAGGCTGTTTGCAAGCTTAAAACAATAGGAATAAGAATGATGATAATTATAGTCATTGCAGTTTCAGGTAATATAATCATGGGCATTTGCTAGGCACTGAAACCTCTGCCATATACGCAATTTTCTAACCACCTTCAAGTATATATTATCTTATTTTTCAGGAAACATATTTAGTGATGAATAATGTTTCTAAGGTGACACACCTTGCAATTAGCAAAGGAAGGAATGCAAAACAGTCATGTTTGGATGTAAAGCCTATCACTTGTCTTTTGCTCACCCATCTATGACTCATGTTTATTAGCAAATGTTTATCCCATTAAAGCTTCTTTTCTTCCCTTTGCTCCAGTCAATTAAAAATATAGCCATCAAAGTATGTTAGAAATGAAAAGGGGGGGATTAAAAATAATCTACCAATAGCAATTAATACTCACCTAGAGATAACCTAAAATGAATTTTCTTCAAAAAGCAGTTTAAGCAAAGGATCATCCAAAAGTAAATGGCTTTCAACATCTACTTATGATCAATAGAGCATTGTAAAAGAAAATATACATAAGATGCAGAAGTTTAAATATGATAAAAGGTTAAGCAATTCAGTATTGAATGCAAAAGTAAACAAAAAGCCAATACTTTATAAAATTAATGTGAAATACACTTGGCTAAAGGGTTGATAATGTGACAAATCAAATCAGTTTACACATGACAAACATCAACAAATATTATGATGGAATCTGATCATACTATATAATGTTATTTGTATTAGCCCATATAATTACTTTTCTAAAAGGTGATATGTGTTCCTATATTTCAATGTATCCCAATAATTGTAAGTTAATATTCTTCTTCCCATTAATTTAATATTTTTACTTGAATTATTATTATCATTCCATTAAACTTTGAAAGATATCACTACTATACCTTTTCTCCTTGTCAACTACATGTATATTTGCTTTTTTGTGAATTAACAATGCTGCAACTCGTTGTCTGTTGTGCTTCAAAGCAAGGAGAAGTGGTGTGTGGCCATCCTAGAAAAAATTAAAAAAATTTATTCACAAAATTTCTCAACTGAAGCAGAAAAATTATAAAAGACATAATGGGTTCCAGAAATCTTGGTCTCCATCATAGCATGTATCCTGGTTTATTGGTGTTGTGTGGTTGCAGCTCCCTTCTAAACCAAGAACTTGTTGAGGACAGGGACTAGAACTTTTATCTCAAAAACCCCAAACCCCAAAACCTAAAGGTAAATTATTTGGGTACTTTTGTTGAATTAATGTGCTAAATTTTCTTTTTTAGAGTGTGGATTATCCATCCATTCCAAAGAATATCTACTTTTCCATAAATACCAAGCTTCATCATAAAGATTCCTTGTTAGAGAAACATGTCCAATATTAAAGAAGTCCTTTGCCATCATTAATACCAATTTGAACATTTTTTGTATAAAACAGTTACATTTGAGGAATTAAGAGTTGCTAGGAGACAACTATTGAGAGTTTTCCAATGAGGAGAAAGCTTCCCTCATGTTGTATAAACCCATGTGATTCTATCTATGGTGTCAGGATCCCAAATACCAATGTCAGGCACTCCTGCTTCAATAGATTTCTAAGGAAATGGGTTTTGAATTAAAAGAGGCTCAAAATGACCTTTGATTTCATTCTTAATTGTTCCCTGAATTTGCTGATATTATACAATGAAAACTGTTTGTATTAGCTGTTACAAAGCTCAACACAAAATATATGCTCACTTATAATGATAATCCTGGGTTATAATTATCATTACTATCGTAGTCCACATCTACTTTTTAAATTATCTTTTACTCTGCTCCCATTTTAATTGCAATTTAAAGTTATTAATTAATTCAAAAATTTTGTGAATCAAAAAATGTTTTACATTGATGTTCATGGATTAAATTTAACATCATAAAAGACACTAAATCACCTGAATTTTAAATGTGACTCAATGAATGAATATAACACATATATCTGTGTGTTACATTTAGTCTGCAGCTCTTGATTTTATCTTTACTGTGAGTATACGAGTGGTTATGTTCAAAGCAAGTGTTTGCATGTAAAATCTTTCCTTTCTTTAATATAATTTTCACCCAAAAATGAGACCTCAAAATATAATACAAAAAATTCGTAACATCTTCATTTTAATATTTTTTTCTACCAACTATAAACACATACTCCATTTGTTCACTGTTCTCCCAGATGATTATTTAAATAAGAATTTAGATGCATAGGAATGCTGACACTAAATTATTAAGAGGAGCCCCCATGATGCTCTTACTACATAGTTTTCAGTTTTTAAAACTGCTAGGCTGATTACGTCAGGCCCAGAAACATAATAGACCTAATGATATAGAGTAGCATCCAACCTCTGCTAAGAATCTTCAACATTTGCCGTTCCTAACCAAGAAAATCATTTTTTCAAGTCAGGTTTTGTTGACCCAATGATTGGAATGATAACAGAGACAAAATCCTTAAAAGGTTGGTCTCTGCTTATTGAAAGACTAGCCATAAGAAAATTTCTAATCACCTTTCCAATGATAGTAGTTGATTAATGTTTGTTGAAAGGAAAAAGGTTGTATTCTGCAAGCCAAAAATATATCACTAATCATACTTCTTTTAAATTCCCAGCCATGGAAATAGAAAAAAACAAATGTTAAGTTAAAACTAATTTGGTCAGAAAGGAGAGATTGGAAGGAAGTTGTACCTAGTCAAACTCCAATTCTCCCAGTTATTTCTTCAGTTTTGGGGATCTGGGATTTTGCATATTATACTCTCTATTGAGGGATTCTTTTCCAGGAGTTGGGTCAGAATCTCAGGAAATATTGCAAATATCCATGTCCAGGGCCTATTGGATTTAGTGAATATAAACCTCCAGGGAAAAGCCTAGGTTTGACAATATTTAAATCTTCCCCAGGTCACTTTGTGATACCATTGGAGCAGAGAACTAGAAGACCAGACAATCATCTCTTCATCTCATCTCTCATTTTCAGGAACAATTCCCTTTACAATTTGGAGAGTTGCCAAAAAATAAAAAATAAACAGGCAAGAGAGACAGTGATTTAACAATACTCCATGTAATTTTCCTAGACAGTGGCAGAATAAGGACCAGTAAATTCAAAATGCAGCTTGGTTTCATATGTAAGCTCCTTAGCTCCCACATTTTAATCATATAGTGTAGGTTTGACAGCATGGTTTGACTCTTATCTAA